>NW_015169792.1:854358-867607 GCF_001447785.1 Gekko japonicus
GATAGAAAGCAACAGAGGAACTATTTAGTAATAAATGTAGCACTGTTGCCAATAGGGAGAAATTAACATTTAAAAACCTAAAGATGGTTCCACCTACAGAAAACAATGTGCTGGACTGTATTTTATGATAGTGTAATGTTGCATTACATGGTCTCAATAGCCCTGGTCAGCAATGAATTGTTTTGGAGCCTGCTTGGAGAAGGGAAAGCATTGTCCAAGACCTTAAATCCAATCTCCTTCCCAAAATGACATAGCAGCAAGTCACATTACTGCACCAGCCACATCTTTTTCACCTCTCTGATGACAACTGCAGTGGGGAAAGAGGATCATTCCACAAGGGAGCCAATTTGGTTGTCAGCCTCCATGTGGGGCCTGGAGATCTCCCCCAGACAACAGAGATCAGTTCCACTCGAGAAATGGCTGCTTTTGAGGGTGGACTCTGTGTCAGTGAACCCTGTTGAGGTCCCTCCCCTCCCAAAGCCCAACCTCTCCAGGTTCCACCCCCAAAATCTCCAGGTATTTCCCAACCCAGGGCTGGCAATCCTGAGCATGTACTACACGCCTGCCTTTCCTGTCAGCAGCTAAGACCTACATGGTTCCCACCCACCCTGCCTCCCTTTTACTATGCTGTTTAATATTTTGTAGGGAATAGGGAAATTATTAATCCTAGATGAGGTGTGGTCACGTCACTTCCTGGTGGATGCATGCGCTCCAGGATCAACACGGGAGTCCCCTGCTTCAGGATAAGGTACGACTTGGCAACCCTACTGGCTACTCAATTACTAATTCATTTCTACTTCAACAGAAATTTAATCAGTTCATAGTATCACCACAGATATTTTCTACATCTGTATTTCCAAAGCTCTATATGCAGGCTTGCCAAGTGTCCACTTCAAGTGGGCAATCTTCTGAGAAAACCACCCCAAACTGCCCTTGTGTCTCGGGCTGGTGGGAGAAACAGTGGAGGAGGGGATAACATTGGGCAATGCGCCAGCATCATGTCAGGTTTTGTCCAGCCTGCCGAATTTCCTTGGAATGTCTGGCCACCGCATAGCATCCTTATCAATATGGTAACAGGCTTCTATGCAACATATTTGAGGTTCAGTATGCAGTAAGAAACATGTTAATAAATGAAGAAGCAGCACTTAGCTTACTTTATTCATCACAGTAATTCATTACATGCCACTGGGACAATCGGTGAAAGGTGAATAACTAAGAGATGACCCCATAATTGCCCTCTGAACTAAAAATATTTTCTATAAAGAGATGCCTTTTAATAAGCTCAAGCTAAAGCAATTAATCAAGCTTCCTTTTAAAGTTTCGTCATTCTTAAACCTCTCTTGCTCTTTGTTTATTCACTGGTGTCCTGACTTTCCTCTAAAGAGCTCAGAGTGATACACAGGGAGTTGTCCCATTCTTCCCCCTCACAACAATCAAGATAGTGACTCAACTTGTCTGAATCCACATTAGTGAGATTTATGGCTTAAGCAAGAGTTGAACCCAGGCTTTAACTATACCATGGAATATGTATTTGTTTATACCCTGCTTTTCTCCCCAGTGGGAACCTAAAGTGTAATTCTCCCCTACTCCATTTTACTCTCATCACAAGAAACCTGTGAGATAGGTTAGCCTATGATTAAGTGACTGCCCCAAGGTCACCCAAAGAATTTCTAGAGCAGAGTGAGAATTCAAGGCCAGGTATCCCAGATCCTATTCTGACACTCTAACCACTACATCATGTTGCCTCTCTGCAAATATGGATTATTGGTTAACCATCTGTCTGTCTCGTCTTTATCCCGCTTATCCTCTAAGGGCGAATTGCCTAAATCGTCAGTCCTCCATTTGATAAAATGACTGGCTTAAGATCTACTTCATGGCAGAGCAGGGATTTGAACCTTGGTCTCTCAGGTCTTAGTCCAGTATTCTAACCACTATACCACATTGGTTGTTTATGAACCATGAGAATGATAATTCATGCTGGTACAACATTGTCAATGTCACATTCACAAACCCTCTTTCTCTCTCATTTCTTTCTGGTTTGTTTCTTTTTCGCTTCCATTATGTTGAGGTCGGAAGAGAAGCTGGTGAGTCTGGTTGGTTTGTTACTAGGCAAATGCAGGCAGATCAATAATCTAATAAATATAGGGCATTTGTAATAGAAGTACAACATGTCAATATGATAGTTAAACTGTAATAAATAGAAAATGTTAACAATAAAAAGTATGGATACTCAAATTACCTATCTAACTGAAGATGAGAGAGTTTTTATTTATCTGGACCATGCATGTAATGGAATATTGGAGTGGAACTGGGCTAATAAACTGAAGCTCCGTCCCAACAAGATGGAAGTGCTATTGGTGGGCAGAGGGCAGTCCTGTAGCCAGGATTTTGTAATTTGGGGGGCCTTCAAATAAGTCAGGGGGCACTGACATCACAAAAATTTAAAAATATTTTTTCTTAGTATAATACAAAGAAACTAAGTACTGTAATAAGGATTGGGGCAGTCAATTAATAACTTTTTTTAAAAGTTATTATTTAATTGAAAACAGATCAGTCAATATCATAATGCCCCTATATAAATCAATGGTGCGACCTCATTTGGAATACTGTGTGCAGTTCTGGGCACCACACCTTAAAAAGGATATTATAGCTTTCGAAAAAGTGCAGAAAAGGGCAACTCGAATGATAAAAGGGTTGGAACACCTTCCCTAAGAGGAAAGGTTAAAGCGCTTAGGGCTCTTTAGCATGGAGAAACGACAACTGAGGGGTGACATGATTGAGGTTTATAAGATTATGCATGGGAAAGAGCAGGTGAGAAAGAGGTACTTTTCTCCCTTTCTCACAATACAAGAACTCGTGGGCACTCAATGAAATTGCTGAGCGGTCGGGTTAGAACAGATAAAAGGAAGTACTTCTTCACCCAAAGAGTGAATAACACATGGAATTCACTGCCACAGGAAGTGGTGATGGCTACAAGCATGGATGGCTTCAAAAGGGAATCAGATAAGCATATGAAGCAGAGGTCCATCAGTGGCTTTTAGCCACAAGGTATAGATAGGGGCTCTGGGGCAAGTGATGCTCTGTCTTCTTGGTGCTAGGGGGGGTCAACAGTGGGAGGGCTTCTAATGTCCTGGCCCCACTGGTGGACCTCCTGATGGCACTGGTATTTCTGGCCACTGTGTGACACAGAGTGTTGGACTGGATGGGCCTTTGGCCTGATCCAACATTGGCGTCTCTTATGTTCTTATGTTCTTATGTTTTTACTCTCAGAAAAGAAAATGAGTGGTAAAAGTTAATTTACATCTGACTTTAGATCATCTTTAATTTTGAGTATTTGATTTTTTGGGCTAATTATATGCCCAGTAAATGGTTATACACACCTGAGTTGTTTTTAAAAAAAATTCATTTCTAATGTTGTTCACAGGGGTTATTTCTGTTATTATAAAGCAAAGAAATGAAATAGGACTAAAGATTTTAGTATTAACTTCCGTTTAATTAATTAAAAGAAGAAAATGTGATAGGTAATTATTGTAGAATATAACTCTGAGAACCTCTATTTTGGGGGTTGAAAAGTAGGTGGATGAATTATGAGAAATATGCGTTGATTTACAGTGAAAAAGATAAATAAGATATGAAGAAATATTTTAAAGTAAATTTAGTTTGTTGCAATTATGTTGTAAAATGTAATCCTTGGTTGGGTATTTGTTTGTTTGTTTGTTTTGTCTTTAAAAATCAATAAAGAAATTATTTTTTTTAAAAAAATAAGTGTACAGATACTTCAGTTGGTGTAGAATGCTGCAGACAGGATGTTGACTGGAGTGGGTCATATCAGTCCACTCTTGGCCCATCTACATTGGCTCCCAGATTGTTTCCAGGCACAATTCAAGGCACTGGTCTTGACCTTCAAAGGCCTATATGGTTTGGGACCAATCTCTACAGTCATCTCTGGAGATCCTGCTTCTGAGATTATGCAGGTGGCAACCTGGGAGAGGGGCTTCTCAGTCATGGCACCAAAGCTCTGAAACTCTCTTCCCAGGGAGATGTGTCTGTCCCCTTCCGTTGCCATCTTCCACCAACGGATGAAGGATTTTTTTGTTTCATTTGACTTTCCCTCAGTGATCCCTCCTTCCTAACCAATGTTCTAATTGCTGGGGGGGGGTTTCTATATTTGTACATATTTTCATTCTGTTTTTAATTGTTTTAATGGTGTGTGTGTGTTTTGGCAGGGTGATTTTAATGGTTTTGAAATGTGATTTTATCATGAACATTTTCAATTGTTAGCTGCCTTCATTTGCTTATTGTGAGAAATTTTAAAAACTCAGCACATTCAAAGAGACATTCGGCAGAAAAATCTCTTGCTTCACCATTTCACAGTGCTATTCCTCACTGTGTAAATTTGAGCATTTAAAAAAAATAAAGCAACACCTACCCAGTTTGTCTGTTCAGATGCTGTATAGGCTGAACTGCAGGCACAGCACACAGGATTTTAGTTACTGTTGACTAGAGTACACCAATCAAATTAATGGAAACTGATGCTTTCCATTTACTTACAAGGCAGGTATTTTGTGAGCAGATGTTCTACAGATTTCTCTGCAGTGCTCTGAACCCTCTGCTTGGTACCCTGCTCATTCTTTTTATCTCTTTTCCTCCCAGCCCCTTCTGACTTCATTTTCTGTGCATGATTGCGAATACAAAGCTGCCTGTCATCGCACAACTCCATTGTCATCCGTTCCTTAATGCTAATCACAATATTGCCCTGGATTTTTAATGCCAAATGTTATTTTAACAACCCACGCTTAGTAGAAATGCACAACCTGATAAAGCCTGAGCTTATGTACCTTGGTCAGTTCCACTGAGTTCAGCGTGCTTACTCTAAAGTACCAAGGCAATATGCAAAGACTCTTGTTAAAACATATAATTATTCAGATCCCTTCTCCACTCAAAAAACTGGCTCAACATCAATATCTTTCATAAAATAGTTACCAAAAAATCTTCAGTTAAGCAACTGCGGGATAGAAGAAATACATACAATGCATGTTGAAATATTTCTGCCAGGAAACAGAGACATTTTGCATAAATAAGATTTTTTTTAATTTATGGTGCTCTCTGAACTGAGTTTATCCACATGTCATTCTGTTGTCTTTTCTAGTATGCTATCGTGTGGTGCACATTAAAACTAAAAGTGACTTTGAACCAAATTACTATTATAACCAAGGAAGTGTCTTCAGTAACACCAAAGTTTTCCACCAGCTGATAGATGTTGGTACTGTAAAAATTGAATGCCACCTAGTTGGGGGTTTTTTTTTAAGTGAAGATGCTAATTCTGCTGATTAAGATATTGTTTTTCCCCTCTTGTGCCCTATTCATTATGCAAGGCTGCAGAATATGAAGTGTGGTGTGTGATCCGGGGGCAATCTAATGATCTCCCACACCTGCTCATCTGGTACAATTTTAATTAACACTCCAAGGAGGTTTGTCAAGAGTAATCAAAAACATTGTCGCTTATAAAGCTGTGGCAAGAAATCAATAGTTTTCATCAGAAAAGGTAAGGTCTGGCATAACTGAACCATTTAATTGCTTCATTCCTATAAACAAAAAAAAGGCACATTTTAATGACTTGATTCTGGAGATCAATATTGAGCCGCATATTGCATTAAACAGCAACATGTGGTGGGACGTTTGCAGTCATTTCCATTCAGAAGGCTGCATTCCTCTTTTTTATTTTCATCCCGAATGGCAATGGGTTGCTGAGCCTATGCAGTGCTATGATTTATATCAAATGAGTGACCTCTAGGGCTGTAAGACTCGAACGGGTGACTAGTTCTCAATGGTAAGCTACTGGCACTTGACAAAGTGCCTGGAGCAGAATGAATTTACTTCTCTTTTCCTCAATCATCAACAGGCTCTGCCCTGACCCCCATACTGACTCCTATAACAAGATCCCCTGTCTGGGACTGAAAAATTTACTGTCATGTCTACTTCTCATTGAGCTCAAGTGAGTACTTCTGTCACCTTCAGTGAACTGAGCCTGTAAAAGATTTAACTAAACACCAGTCACACTTTGAAAAAACTAAGTACATCTCATATAACAAAGATAACCTTCTGAGCTCACCAGTTATTTTAAAGCAACTTTATAACTAGGGGTGTGGCCAAAGACATCACTACCTCATTTTGCCTTTTTAGACATGCAAAGAAAAGCTCTGTGGCAATCGTTTAGAGTAATGGTGTGAAAGAAAAGGGGACTGCTCCAAAGTAAGCAGGTTCTGGATTGTAGCCCAAAACAGTAGACGCTTCTGTACACAGAATCTGCTCATGATGCAATAACAGCAAAACACTGTAAAGAGCTTTTCTAGAACTCAGTGGCTGTATTGATGATAATCTAACGGGGTTTGTTTATAGCATTTTATTTGCTGGGAACCTGGTTCGGTAAAAGTTTTGAAAATATGCCGACTCTGAGGCCCAGGATGAAAATATAATTCAGCAAATGAATACAGTATTCCTCAAATTGAGCCCTTCAGTTAATGTGCTCAGAGTTGGAACATGTAGATAGGACCCTAAAGAGAATGGGGCTCTAAATCTTGAACTGCCTTTTTTAGAGAAACCCCATTGGAATCAATGAAACTACTCCAGAAGTAAGTGATTTGAGAGAGATCTCAACTCAACTTTGATTATGTCTTGTATACTAACAAAGTAAAAAGAAAATTCTGAATCGATTAACGGACCCTCTTCGGGATTGTAGGATAGACAAAGAAAATTAATACATGAGGGGGGAAATTAACAATTGAAAACAAAACTGCTGAACTCTGTATGGTTCTGAAACTTTTCTGAAATCAAACTAAAAGATGTACTTTTACCAAGATCACTCACATATGATAATATAAATAACATAGGTTAAGCACACTGTATGGTGTGTACACCAAGTACGCTATGCATGGATACACAAATATGTATATAAGGTGAAAAATACTTTTATGAACTTTGCATTCCATTTGTGATAACATTTCAAAAAGCAGTTGGTCATCCATCATCTTATTATATCAGCAACATAGCCACACATGTAAAACAAACGGGGAAAAATATTTTTAACCTGCTTCAAATACGACATGTGTTATTTAATCATTTTAACTAGGCTGTTTAAAGCCATAAAAATTAAAATTTCAACCCCCCTCTACATCAACAATAAGGCAATTAAATGAGTGACATTTGATGTTTTATTCCAGCCTCTTGCTAAAGCCTTACACCAAATTTTCACTCCCTCTTTAATTTTCAATTCTTCTGCCCTCCCTGCTTCATAGCTCCTAGCTATTGGCTTTTACAATCTGTCCCTAGAGAGCCAGGAGTTATTACCCCTGTCGATGGAAGAGAAAGGGATGTTATTCCCTTGTCACCCTCTTCGGCTCCAGCAGATTCCTAGCTCTGATCTATAGCCTTCATTGAAGAAAAGCGTCTGACATGCTGTTAGTTCTCAGTCCTGTCAGATCCATCTACCTGTGCTACTGGCATTACTTACTGGAGCTAGAATGACACTCCAGAGTCAGACCAAAGAATTTCAGAAACAAAACTCCACTGAACATTCCTTAGCAAGTCAGTGGTGAGGCTTGTAAATTCAGCAAAGACGACTATAACCTGTGCACTAAACATTGTTGCAAATTAATTCCTGGGCAGCTGGGAGAGTATTTTATTTAGGAAGTGGTTTTCAATCTATTTTTCTCTAATTGATTCATTTCCCATTTTTCCAAAGTTCAAGGCAGCTTACAACAGTTTTAAGGAAAATATATAATAAAAAGGAAAATATATAATAAAAAATTACAGTTAATGTCCAATATTTTGTGAATGTCTACATTGACAGGTAAATGTGGCAATCTCAGATGAATTTTTTAAATATCCAAAAAGAAATGTGTATTTGTCCGCTTTCTGGGATATATACAAGGGAATGATGTCAGGGTACTTGTCAACACAAATATGTGAATATTAATACTCACTGTGTGCACATTAATATTTCCTTACAGCAGTTTTACTTTGGTTGTTGGGATCTATCTGAAACTAGGAAGAAATACAGCATTCTGTAAGGCATAGAGATTTGGACTTTACTGGACCTCTAAGGGAAGGGTGTTCCACAACTGAGGATCAAATACAGACAATGCCTCTTTTTGGTTAAAATGTTCTACTGTGTGCAGTATTACCCTACATTTCAAAACACCATTTTGTTCAACATTTCCAGAAATGTTTACTGTTGGCCAGTCAGGCTACATGGATGAATACTCTGACTGTGGACAAAATCTGCACACGCATTGTGAATAAATTAATTTTCATTCCTCAAGCAAATATTGTAACCAAGGAGAGACAGAAGAAGAATTCACTCATTGTGCTGAATGTTTTGGAGGTGTGCAGCACTGTGTCACTGAGATTTTCTTCTCCAGTTCTCCTTCCAATGGGTGACAAGGATTGAAGAATTATGGCAAAGGCCATGTTTGTACTGTAATAGCATGAGCTAACAATCACAGAATTCAGCAGCCCAAAAATTTCAGCCTTCATGGTAACTATTGTTGGAGTGGTTGTTTTAAAAAGTACACCTGATCCTGTATAGCTACATTCTGCTTCTATGAGTTTTCAGTTTAGAAACATGGGCAGGAAACTCAGGCTCCTGAAAATATTTTTAAACCGTTAACAGTCTGATAAGGTCAATGGCCATTGGTTGTCTTTGTTTTCCAAGGTCTAGGCTAGCAGATGAACACTTTTGTACTTGTTTTTTGTTGTTATTATTGTTGTTGTTGTTTAATTGCTTCCTTATAATTGGCATTCCTTAATTTTAGAATTTTAAGAAGTACATATATTAATTTGAGGCATGCCCCTGTATAAATCGATGGTACGTCCTCATTTGGAGTACTGTGTACAGTTCTGGTCACCACACCTCAAAAAGGATATTATAGCACTGGAAAAAGTACAGAAAAGGGCAACTAGAATGATAAAAGGGTTGGAACACTTTCCCTATGAAGAAAGGTTAAAGCGCTTCGGACTCTTTAGCTTGGAGAAACGACGACTGAGGGGTGACATGATCGAGGTTTATAAGATTATGCATAGGATAGAGCAGGTAGAGAAAGAAGTACTTTTCTCCCTTTCTCACAATACAAGGACTCGTGGGCACTCAATGAAATTGCTGAGCAGTCCAGTTAGAACTGATAAAAGGAAGTACTTCTTCACCCAAAGAGTGATTAACACATGGAATTCACTGCCACAGCAGGTGGCGGTGGCTACAAGCATGGACAGCTTCAAGAGGGAACATGGGCCCTGGTCACACGGCAAAGTTGCCATGGGAGAGACACGGGAGTCCCGCGGATTTTCCGGGCGTGATCACACCCCAACATCTGGGAAGCTCCCGTGGTGAACCCGTGGCTCCCCGCCGAAGGTGCGGATTAAAAAACTAGTACTTACGAGGTACTAGTTTCCGGAAACCGCGGGCCAAGGGCAGGCGTCTGATTGTGCTTCTGGTGGACTTACGTGGCATCCAGCACCCGTCTCCACAGGCTGTGCAACAGCGCCCAACAGCGCATGCGCACAAAGAGCGATTGCCATGCTGCAGGATACCCGTCTGGTCGGCATCTCCCCCCTAACCATGGGACCTCGACCGGGACGTGTGCTCGGGCGGCCGCACGTTAGTTTCCTCCGGGGCAATTAGTCACGCCTCCCCACCAGGGCCTAGATAAACATATGGAGCAGAGGTCCACCAGTGGCTATTAGCCACAAGGTATAGATAGGAACTCACAGGCTGGGGCAGGTGATGCACTGTATTCTTAGTGCTTGGAGGGGGCAACAGTGGGAGGGTTTCTAGTGTCCTGGCCCCACTGGTGGACCTCCTGATGGCACCTGGTATTTTTGGCCACTGTGTGACAGAGTGTTGGACTAGATGGGCCATTGGCCTGATCCAACATTGGCTTCTCTTATGTTCTTATGCCCCCTGTGTGTTTCCCTCTCTGCCCCTCTGTGTGTTTGTGTGTGTGTCTGCCCCTCTCTATATGTCTCTCTCTGCCCCTCTGTGTGTTTGTGTGTGTGTGTCTTCCCCTCTATGTGTGTCTCTCTCTGCCCCTCTGTGTTTGTGTGTGTGTCTCTGCCCCTCTGTGTGTTTCTCTCTCTGCCCCTCTGTGTGTTTGTGTGTGTGTCTGCCCCTCTCTGTGTGTCTCTCTCTGCCCCTCTGTGTGTTTATGTGTGTGTGTCTGCCCCTCTGTGTGTGTCTCTCTCTGCCCCTCTGTTTGTTCGTGTGTGTGTCTCTGCCCCTCTTTGTATTTTTCTCTGTGCCCCTCTGTGTGTTTGCGTGTGCCCCTGCCATTTACATTAACGAGGTATAACAAGGGGTAAATTGTTAAGAATTAGAGTATCTGAGCTCAGAGAGCTGACTGGGATTTAGTCCATATTATTCAATAATCCCTAAAGGTGAGTTTTTGTCTTAGTTGTAAGCTTATACAATGTTTTTCAAACAGGAAAAAGTGAAGTGAAAAATATAAAGTGAAAAACTCATGTAATTTCTCCCTGCTGACTCTTGTGTATCTAAGAAAAGTAATTGATTTTGAACAGAAGAGTTTTACATCTCATGTCTTCCAATGTTGGACAAATTCTTATTTATTTATTTATTCTTCATTTAGAAATTTATATTTCAGCTTTTCTCATGGTTCAAAGTTGCTTATAATAATAGTTAAAAACAGTTTCTGTTAAAACAAAAAATAAAATAGCAAACACCAATTTATTTATTTATTTTAAATTTTAAATAGCAAGGCAATATGATGTAGGATGGTATCAAGATTCTTTTGGTGGGGGGTGCTGCTGACGAGCCCGTGCACTCCAAAGCACTGATAAAGTATCACCCCACACCACACTGAAAAAGTAGAACATACTGACATAGGTGTGTGTGTTTTGCAATGTTTTATCAATACAAAAGTATACATGGATGGAATTAAAGGCATGTCAACTGAAGGACTGAATGCTGCAACAAGTTGTACATACACAGGTATAATTCAGCAATTTTTAAAAGCAGAACAATGGAGAACTTACAGTGCATTTGGTTTCAAGGGCAGGTAGTTTAAACCTTAAGATGTGGAAAATTTTGGAAGCATCCTTACAGAAAGCCAGTACTGACAGTGTATCTATGAGGGAAAAAATTAGTAGAACACAATAGTATTGGTGACTATGAAAGACTACTCCTTTAAATATTATTTTTTTAAAAAAAAATCTAGAAAACATGTATGCCACCTTCCCAAAGACCTGCTTAATAAAACAGAACCAAACAAGTCGTTAAAAACAAGACAGGACATGAAAGCAGCTTCAAGAAACGTTGATCAGCTAACATGGGCCAGAAACAGCCCATGGAATCAGCTAAGAAAAATGGAACACTCACTTAAGCCTGGGTAAAAAGAAATGTTTTGGTTTGGCACCTACAGAAAAAGATAGGCACCAGGCAAGCCTCAAAGAGTAAGGCAAGGCATCATCACTGGAAAAAACCCTGTCTGTGGTTGCCACCTGTCTGTAGACAGGAGCACAAACAGCAGAGCTTGAGAAGATCTTCGCCTTCATTTTAGATGTGGCCCAAACAGTCTTGTGGTGCACATGTTAACTGAATCCCATCTATCGACTTGGTTGATTAATATAGAGAAAAAAATTTCTATAATCGGCTTTAGTTTTGATGACTTGGTACTTTTGTCTGAGCAGAAGGCTTTTGCCTTACTCAAACAAAGACTCCTTGATATAGAGGTGCAAGATCTGAGAAGACTGGCGCACAGACATTGCTCTCCCATGAGTATGGGACTTTCTTTTAGCCACATTTCCTCAGGATACCTGGCAAAACTGATTCAGCCCCATCTTCGTAGGGCTTTCATGCTAGCACGGTTCGACGTCCTTCCCTCAGCTGTTCTATCGGGAAGGCTCAAGAAAATTCCCTATAAAGATAGATTGTGCCCCTGTGGGATGGGGGAAATTGAATCCATTGGACATGTGCTATTGCACTGTAAATTACACTATGACATCCGTGTTGTTTATATTGAACCTGTGTTGCACCCCCTTTTGGGCCAATCTGATGAGCATAAAATTAGTTCTTTATTGTCTTCGCATAATATAGAAATTCTGGAACCTGTAGCAAATTTTTTTTATGAGGTAACTAGGAGGAGAGGCTCATCTTAAGGCAATTCGGAATGTGATACCCCTCCAGCCTATCTTGAGGCTCTGCTGCATGTGTATTTGATATTTTATGCCAATAAAGGTATTGTATTTGTATTTGTATTTGTATTTGTGTCTTACTATCGTTGTTGTACATCACCTTTAGGTCCAAGGTGATCAAATAGGCACCCATTCTTTCACTTAAAAATTCAGATTTTTAAATCTAACACGAGATCTTCGTTAGAGAACAGTTAAACTTTTCACCTGTGATTCAGCCATTAGCAGTCCAGCACGGCAGCTCCAGAACACATTCCGAGGGAAAGGGCAAGTTCATGCAGGTGTTCCTAAACGGACGTGGGCCTGCTTCCTCTGTTGAAGTTAACAGGCCTCCTTACACCTCTTGTGTAATGAGGCCCCTCGTTAGCTTGTGCAGGAGCATTTCGTATGTGCCCCGCTCCCAGTTACGCACACTTATGCAACCAATTAACAGTGAAACGAAATGCCCAATAACTGGGCACTGGGCTGTTGGCTAAGGTTATAAAACAGATACGAGAATCTGTAAACATACCTTTGCAATAGATTTTTTTTCACCTCCTGTTTTGGAAAGTGGCATTAGAACTGGGTTTCAGTCCCCAATTTCATGCATTTTTATTTGCAGTGAATTCTTTTAATGCCCGGAAACCTTGACCTCCTTCCTGCCACAGTCTAGCCCTTTTAAGTCTCACTCATTTTGGTAGGAAAGAAAAGCTCTTGCTTAATCCTGTCCCATTCAAGCCAGTGGGTTTTTACATTGGCCAGAATGTGCCCCATTTGCTTAAGGGCAGTGGCCACTTTTTAAAAAAGATTAGAACTAGGATTATTCCCCACCCCCAAGAGACATTATTTCTTCAATAAGAGTGTACTGTAATTTATGATGAAGCGGTTAAGCGTTTAGAAGGAAGATATTTGGCCAAAACACTGTGAGTTGCCGGTCGGAAACGGGGGGAAAGGAGCGAAGCGCACTCCCCCCCAGCGAAAAAGCGCAAGGGAGGAGGGGGAAACTGCCCCTCCAACATAACAGAGACTGATTTAACAGGAGAAGAGGGGGGGAGTGAAATTTGAAAAGAGC
>NW_015169792.1:868584-875910 GCF_001447785.1 Gekko japonicus
AAGGAGCGGGGAAAGGTCCATCATATAATCTGAGAGACGTGAAAGGGAGGCAGCCCAGACCATGAAGATTGGTTCGGAATGCGCAAGAAAAGACTTTACTAACAATAAGCCAATAAGCTACTAATACATTAACAGTTATTGTTTTTTACAGGTTAAGATGAAAGACGATAGACAACTCACAGAAGAAGCCAAAAGAAGATTTGTTTAATACTAACAAAAGATTAACATACTAATGAAAGCATCACCCAACCTTTTCTTAATCCCACTATATACCTTCCCTCTTTCTGATTTTAAAAGCATAAATTCTCTCCTTTTAAGGAGAGTCAATAAAAAAGGTACCATTGGACTTGAATGTAGTAGCCACTGATAGACTTATCCTTCATGAATTTATCTAATCCCCCTTTAAAGCAGTTTATTCCTGTGGCCATCACTACATCCTCTGGCAGCAAGTTCCACATTTTAATCAATCTCTGTGTAAAGCAGCATTTCCTTTTGTCCATCCTGAACCTACTGCCCATCAGCTTCCTTGGATGCCCTTGAGGTCCTTCCTTCCTTCCTTCCTTCCTTCCTTCCTTCCGTCTTTCTTTCTTTCTTTCTTTCTTTCTTTCTTTCTTTCTTTCTTTCTTTCTTTCTTCCTTCCTTCCTTCCTTCCTTCCTTCCTTTCTTTCTTTCTTTCTTTCTTTCTTTCTTTCTTTCTTTCTTTCTTTCCCAGAGGTAAAACAAAACATAAAGGAGGGTAGGCTTGCCAGCTCTGATTTGGGAAATACCTGAAGATTTTTGGAGTGGAGCCTGAGCGGTGGGTATTGCCTTCTGATACACGTCCAGTGATGTCAGGGGGTGTGGCGTATGCAAATAAGTTATGCTAATGAGTTATGCTAATGAGCTCCTGCACCTCTTTTTCTACAAAATGACCCCTGGTTTATATAAAGGTCATGTTGATGTTCTATGTACTCTGATATTCAAACCTTATGTTTTTAATCTTTGCCATTGTGTACACCATATAATAAATATATATTTTGATATATCAGTAATTTTTGGTTGAGTTCATTTTTTCCCCTTTCCATTGTTGATGCTGTTTAAAATGGCCATAGTGCTTCCTACAATGCTGCTTTTTTCCCATCCTTTTTCACTGCACAATCTTCCTTAGAAATTTTCTTACATTCTAATGTAAGCACTATAGCAACACCATTGAGATGCATTGACTCCACTGAGTCAATGCATCTCAGTGGTGCTGCTATAGCACTTTAGTGCTATAGTGCTCACCTTAGAACATTTTTAAAAGGTCCGAGGAAGATTGCACAGCGAGAAAGGGCAGGGGAAAAAGTGGTACTGTTTGAAATGACCATAGCACTTTAGAGACAGCTCATTAATGGAAGGAAATTTCTATGAAACCCCAGTCCTTCTATCACGTTACTTGAAATCAGGCCAACAACAAGTAACATCTGGTTTAGAACAGTAACATGAAAAGGGCCTGTGTGTCCTCCTCCAAAAAGTCTTACTTAAGTCTGTCACTGGAGAAATTTCTGGGAAATTTTACACTCTTAAGATCCATCCATGCATACATGCATTTATCCATGCCTTAGAAGGCATCAGGTTTATGCTCTTCAGTTTTGGGTTTCATTGCAGGTAACAAATTCACTGTGTGTTTTATTTATTAAATGTTTATTGTTGGCCAAAATTCATGACAAAATTCATTAAAAATGGCTCCATTTCAGCTTATAGCAAAGTGAAATCCAGAGAGGAGTCACATTTTCCATAACGTTCAAAACGAAGATTCCAATAGAACTAATAAGTGTAATAAACCCAGGACAATAGAAGAAATTCATCTACTACTCCACACCATTTACAACACTGATTATCCACTAATTTCAGTCTTACTGACATTGGAAGTAAACAATTTACATATTTTTCTTTCAAATTGGCAAAAACCAAGCACAGAGAGATCATTATTTTTCAAAAGAAGCAGCAGCCGGACATACTTAGAACCTTTTGTTGCAGCCAGTCACTGAACTGAAAAGGTCTTAAATGGAAAATCATCTTGCTTGTTGAATCAGGTGTATCATCTCAGAACACCCTACCACACCTGCACATATGGCTGTTGAAGGCTGGGGTCTTACAAAATCCCAGCATAGAGACAGATTTACAGTCTCGCCATTCCTGGTTTTCACTGGACTACGGCATAAAAACTCATGCCCTTGTATTTTTTGAACCACTTCTTCCAGTATATTCCCACATGCCCATTGTATTCTTTAGAAAGATTTCTCCTAGCGCTGCCGTCTCTTAGGACTGCCTGGCTAGCAGCAACCAGAAGCCTTCCCACAAATTCAGCTTACTCCTGATTTTATTGGCAGTTGATCATCAAGCACTGGAATCAGTTTGGGTACAGTTCTTCTGCACATCTTCCTTCCCTGTGCATTTTCACAGTTCTGGAATCAGTTTATTTTCTTTCACATGAGCCAGATACTGTGGCACACCTATTTCTTCTAAAACCAACAAAGATTTTAATGGTCCACACAATCAAAAGCTTTGCTATAATATATAATATAAAAAGATGATTTTCTCCTGAAATTCTCTTGTATGCTCCAGTAACCAACATAAATTTGTAATATGACCTCTAGTGTCTCTTGCTTTTCTTAATATTTATTTATTTATTTATTTTTATTTTATTTTTGAGATTTTTATCCCGCCCTACCCAGTGGCTCAGGGCGGCTAACAACAAGTTTAAAAATTGGGTACAATAAAAACAATATTACATATATAATAAAATTTGGTGCTACAAAAATCTACATAGAATTTACAAAAAAATACAGCAACCCACATTTGCAGCTAGTGTTCTTGATAGCGAGAGCGCCAGGAGCAATATTTCCGCAGCACAGTCGGGCAACATCTACTCCCCAAGGTACGGTAGATGGATGGTATCACACGGTGGTGGTATAGCGGCGGTGGCGGCTCCTACCCAAAGGCCTGGTGGAAGAGCTCCATCTTACAGGCCCTGCGGAACTGTATAAGATCCCGCAGGGCCCGGATCTCCTCCGGGAGCTCATTCCACCAGGCAGGAGCTGCCACCGAGAACGCCCTAGATCTGGTATGGGCCAACTTCGCAACTCGGAGGCCTGGAACTTCGAGGCTATGGAGGTTCCCCGATCGCAGTGCTCTTGAGGGAACATACGGGAAGAGGCGGTCCCTTAGGTAAGCCAGACCCTGGCCATTCAGGGCTTTAAAGGTAAGCACCAGCACTTTGAAGCGAATCCAGTATGCTATAGGCAGCCAGTGCAGTGCTTGCAGCACTGGCCGGATGTGGTCTCACCTGGAGAGACCCATCAACAGCCTAGCTGCCGCATTCTGCACTAGCTGCAGCTTCCAGATTTGCGACAGAGGCAGCCCCAAGTAGAGAGCGTTACAGTAGTCCAGCCTCGAGGTAACCGTCACATGGATCACAGTGGCCAGGTCATCACGGTCGAGGTAGGGAACCAACTGCCGGGCCAGCCGCAGATCGTAAAAGGCTGACTTGGCAGTGGCCGCCACCTGTGCCTCCATCGTTAGCGAGGAGTCCAGGAGCACACACAAACTCCTAACCTCCCGCACGGGCACCAATGGTAACCCACCGAAGGCTGGGAGAGGGTGCCCCGACTCTCGGCCGGTCCGACACAGGCCCAGGACCTCCGTCTTTGCTGGGTTTAATTTCAACTGACTCAGTCTGAGCTAACCAGCCACGGCTTGCAACGCCCGCGCTAGGTCATCGGGACCAGAGTCCGACTGGCCGCCCAATATCAGATAGAGCTGGGTGTCATCAGCATATTGGTGACACCCAAGCCCACACCAACAACCTTTCTAAAACTGTAGGTTCTTCTTCAAAGGATTCTTATTTGAAGGAATCTGTCATCCTTTCATTTCTTTTGTATAGTTCTTCAGTGTATTGTTCCCATCTTTTCATTATTTTGTCCTGTTTGGTGAATGTATTTCCTTGTTCCTTATAAAGCACAGCACAGTCCGGCATACCTGAGGGACCGCCTTGCCCCATACAGGCCCCAAAGAGCACTTCGGTTGGGGTCACAACACCGTCTCGTGACCCTGGGCCCTAAAGAGGCCAGGCTTGCTGCCACAAGGGCCAGGTCCTTTTCGGTGGCGGCTCCTATCTGATGGAATGAGCTCCTGGAGGAGATCAGGACCCTGCAAGACCTGTTACAGTTCCGCAGGGCCTGCAAGATGGAGCTCGTCTGCCAGGCTTTCGAATAGGAGCCGCCGCCGCCACCACCACCAATAATTGGTGCCTGCAAAGCAGGACCGCTGGGCTAGGTTGATTGGCCATTGAACATCGGGGCCATAGCATCCCCCCCCCTTTTTGACTAATGGGATGTGCAATAGGGAGCAAGTGTGTTAGTCGCGCTGGATCCTTGGGAGTTGCCCATTGTATTTAACTGTTTTAAAAATGTTTTAACCGTATTTTTATTGCACTGTGTGCCTTGATTGCGTAATTATGGTGTTGTTTTATGCCTGTGTACTGTAAGCCACCCTGAGCCCACG
This sequence comes from Gekko japonicus, assembly GCF_001447785.1. Taxonomy (NCBI): domain Eukaryota; kingdom Metazoa; phylum Chordata; class Lepidosauria; order Squamata; family Gekkonidae; genus Gekko; species Gekko japonicus. The sequence continues at coordinate 873,109 of NW_015169792.1, forward strand.
TGCGGGGAGGGCGGGATATAAATGTAATTAAATAAATAAATAGAGTAATACTGGCATACATTATAAAGGAACGAAGTTTAACACAAAGCAACTAATAATCTCATTTTGTATGTAAATTAATTAGTAGAAATTCCCAGTAAATCACAAAGGTCCTTACAGCTGAATGAGTTGCAAAATAATCTTTTTAAATACATGCATAGATAACATTATTACAGCTGGAAAGGGATACCAAGTATGGGGAGCGAGAAGCACAAATAAATGCTCTTAATTCCAAGAGATGTGCACAAGGCCCTTTAAACCTTGGAAATGAAACTCAAATGCATTCCAAATCCAAGGTCCCAGCAGTAAACACCTCCAGCAAGGTCATTACATATTCTAAGTGATACCAATTGATCTTTTTATATAAAGCTAGAATAATAATAGTTAAACAGTTGAAATTTACAATACACTGAACTGCAGAATTGTTATTCATTTACATGCCTCTGCGCCGCATCCTTCACTTCTCAACTACTGTATCTGGCTGCAAGTCTCAAACATAATGCATTTGAGTGCTGCATTATCAAGTCTATCCACAACCAGAACATATCCTTTGTTGGTCTATTAAGACATCTATATTAAAACAAGACTTTTCGTCTTGCCTCCCACAAGGAAGGCAGAAAAGTTAGGATGGAAGAAGCCTCAAGGACACACACATAACACAAAGCATTAAGGGAGACGAAGGAGGTGGAAACAAAGAGTACATAACAGAAGACTGGCAGAGAGGCATGACAAGGAACTAGATAAGTGTATAGGCAGCAATAAATTCAACAAGGCCTTAGAAAGTGATGGCAATGAGCATGCAGTGTAAAACAAAGATAAAGAGGAAATAAATAAAAAGTTATACAAGAAGTCTTCAACTCATGGGTCAAGACCCTCCAATGTGTTGCAGAGCCTCAGTTGCTGGGTTGTGACTGCCCTTTATTTGCTCCTTTATGGAAGCACCTGTTGCTACTGGGTATGTGAGCTGAGTTCGCTCAGTGGCGGACAGGATTCCTCTGTGGTTCTGACCCTTGGCTTGTACACCACCAAGAGCTAGGCTTGTGTTTCCCTTTCCCAGCTCTCTTGATCTGTCGCCCATGGTCCTGGCCTTGAGAACAGAGAGATTGTAACTCCACTTCCCCCTCTTCCAGTTATATCACTGTGATGTCATGTGACTTCCTTTCATATCATTTCAGCATGTCGGGGCCCATGCTGCTACCTTGGAGTTACAGGTAGGTCTCAGATCTGGAAAGCTTGAAGGCCAGCAGACTGCTGGACAAGGATATAAGGAGCAAGCAAAATTAAAGTGTTTAATACAGAAATAAGTGAAGAAAATATTGTTGAATTAATTAATTAGCCGTTGTGCAATTAATTAATTAATTCAGGAGATATATTATTTTATCAGCATTTCTAAGGAAGTTCCATCAGCATAGAATATGATAGCTATCCCGTGACACTTATTCCAAACATCTGGAAACTCAGGTCAACTGCTATTGAACATGGAGCTTCCATATCCATCCTACCTGTTGGGGCATGTTGCTAGCCATTATAAGAAACAAGGTGCTTAGCCTAGATAGACTGTTGGTTTGCTCTAGCAAGGCAGTTTTCTTATCTTCGTAATGCTGTACTTTGTTTTCACAAGCTGATCAGTTACATATAGACAATCCAGCACATCTGTGAAAAAGTTGACAAAGAGAGGAAGTCAGATGCTGGGACTAGCTTGCGTTTTATGGTTCCATGAGGAATCAGGCTCTAAAAGTCAATGTGCATTATTAAAAACAAACTGCTTTCAGTAACAACAAGGAAAAAAATCTATTTCTGGGGATTGTTTGCAAAAATAAAATGTTTATTCTCCAGGGCAGTATTTAAAAAACCCTGTAAAGATAAGTGCTAACTGTTCCTGAAAAGATAAATCATGTAATACAACTGAGAAGGGAAGAAATGAAGTATCCAACTTAGATTAGCTAACTAACTAGAATGCCATACGTACCGTAGTTATTATATCTATAAAGATGCTTGACACCAAGACACTTGCTTAAGATGAGATTTCGCAGGATGAATGAACACTTATGGGGAAGGAAGGGAGCAAGATTGTCATTGCAACCTCTACCCCAACCCCCACACACTCATTATTAGATCTGCATAGGTTCTTCACAAGTTTAAACACATGCACTGAATACTCTCTCAGGAAACAGGAACCCCGCCTTTCAGTGTTCCCTATCACATTGAATGTACAACAGCCCTAGCTTGGATTGGCTGGCATGTTTATATTCTCTCCCTACTTGCATTCTTTCCCCCCAGAAATATCATCTGAAAATTGATTCACTCACTCATTTGAGGCTTGAACAGGGTAGCTGAACTTGAATTATGAAATGTGGTTGAAAAGTATGCAGACGGAGAGTGATTTCAGCTAAGCATACCTTTATTTAGTTCAGGACAAAGACAATGGACCAGCTCGCAGGCCGGTTTATATATGTTCAGAAAACCCGCCACCAAGCATACCTAAACACACCCCCTACTCCCGATAGGCTATTTACAGTAACCGGGCGACCATTGGTCTCCCGGCTGGAAAGCTAGCCCTTTTGATTGGGCCGGCTAGGATCCTCCGGATCCTTTGTCTTTCGACTGAAGCTAACATAGGAATTGTGCCTGGCCAGCCCGGGCAAGTCCGGGCATGTCAGGCTGAATACATTACACCCCTCCCCCCTTGGTTCGCAATGCACCCACAGACGAAGTCCTTCAGGTGCGCTGGTGGCTTCCTGGGGCGAGTCGAGCGGCGAGGTT
>NW_015169792.1:880424-993419 GCF_001447785.1 Gekko japonicus
CCCCCCGGACTGCCAGGTAGCATTGTGAATCTGCCTAAGCTTAAACTGTGCCATCTCATTTTCTCGACTCACACAGAGGCCACCAACTCTGCTTTTCTTTCTCTGGGACTTTGGGACATTCACTTGCCACACAGGAGCACCCCTCCACTGTGTTATCCTATTTTTAACTTGGGATTGTTGGAAGTTCCGCCAAAAGCCCCTACTTTCAACTTGTGTATTATCAAAATGCACAATGTACTGTAAGTTAAGGTGATTTTGGTATCCTGGGACTTGCAGCTTTTAAAAAGAAGAAGAATATTTCTGTCTGTCTTTAGCTATGTCTATTGGGGGAGAAATAGAGGCCTGTGGGTTAAATGCTGGAAGTTAACAGTGGATTTGGTATCCTGAGACTTGCAGCTTTAGAGAAAAAGAAATGGAGGATATGGGAATAGCTTCTTCTTAGGGGGGGGTCTCTGTGCATCTGTACATGAGGGGAGAGGAGATAAAGCTGGTTCACCAATGACAGAAAGTGAGGCAGTTCTGCAGTCCTGGACCCTACTTCAACCAAAGAAATGCTCCCATAATTTCAGATTTGGGTATCAGATTACTGTGGATTTACTGTGGATTCTGAAACGCATTTGGAGATTCATATTATGTATCCAGTATGGAAGTGATGTAGATCGAGGAGACCAGAGTGCAAATTCCCACTTAGCCACAAAGCACACAGTGATGGAACCAGTCCGCTATGACCTGCAGGCCCTGTTCTGTCTACCCACTTCTAGGCTTCAACTTGAGTAACTTGCTGCCATCACCTGCCCATTTGAGAATTACCAGCTAGGGAATTACCAGGGATAGGGCTCATAGCTCCCATCCACACCCAGAAGCCCCGCTCCTATGTCTCCCATTACCCAGAGTCTGGTTGCCATGGGGACAGAGTACTGCTTAGGAGCTCCCCTGGAGAAACAGCTACATTCCCATGGACTGCCTTCCTCCCCCGGGGCTGCCCCTTTTGATAGCGTGTCCGAAGCGGTGGAGGATCTATGTCCTACAGAGACTTCTGACCATCTTCCAAAGTTAAAAAGGATTTAATAAAAAGAAAAGGTTTACGAGCATACTTAAGCACAGCATTAGGTTGAGCGAACAGACTCCAAAGAAACTTGGTTAAAAACACAACCCTCTTTCTCTCCTCTAGACATGCCCTATCTGATGGTAAAATAGAGCAGGTATGAATACTTTTAAAGGGTTGCTGGTTTAAATCAATGTACCATTACCTGCTAGCTCTGAGAAGCCACCAGTGAGACCACATGGTCTAAGGAAAAATGGCTTCCACAGAGAACAGCCTGGCACAGCACTCTGCTCCATCTGAAGAGCCAGCAGAATGTCTCCTTCTGTCCTGCTGCAGAGCATTTTTAAAATCTTCCACTCCACCCCAGATGGAGGAGGAGGAGGAGATTGGATTTATACCCCACCCTTCACTATCCAAAGGAGTCTCAGAGCAGTTTACAATCTCCTTTCCCTTCCCCTCCCTGCAACAGACACTGTGAGGTAGGTGGGGCTGAGAGAGCTCTCTCAAGAACTACTCTTGAGAGAACAGCTCTGAGAGAACCATGACTAAACCAAGGTCACACCAACAGCTGCAAGTGGAGGAGTGGGAAATCAAAGCTGGATCTTGTCACCTCGGGGACTGGAGCACTGCTGGAAAATATCCCAAGGCATGCCTGGGAAATCCCCCTTCTGTACCTGCCCCTCTAGCCAGTTGCCTCCAAATCATTGGTCTCCACAGGGACAGGGGAAGTAGGAGGGGGAAGGTGCATTAGCTTTGCAAAGTAGGAAGCCCTCAGGACACCTGGAATGCAGTTGGATTGCATCCTCTCCTCCCTCTGCCCATGGACAGAAACCCAAGCCGCTTTTAACACATGCATTCCAGAAACTATGGGGGAGATGAAAGGGCATTTCTCCACGCACACTATGTGACCTTGTGACAGTCACAGACTCTCAGCCTAACCTATTTAATTGGGTGGTCATAAGGAAAAGGGGGGGAAGCATTTCCTTTCATACACTAATGAAATATTTACTCAAATTGTCTCAGTGAAAGAGTTCATGACATCTTTCCTCTCACAGAGTCCTCTTTCTTTGACTGAGATTCAGACTATTACTAATGGAAAAATTATATTTTAAAACAACATGATTGTTGATGGCATATGTTTTTGAAAATATAAATAATATAATATTTAAATAATTTACTAAAGATTACTAAGTGTGGGCCTGGACAAGGTTTAGGCCCCTCCCCCCCAGAGATTGAGAAGTCTACACCCCTGCTACATCATATTTTTACTAGCAAATGTACCAGATACCATAGTTACAATGGCTAATTTGCATTAGATAATTTGTTGACATGTAAAATATACCTGTTGTTCCTTTTGTTTTTAGATCTACTCGTATGAGCCTTTTGGTTTTAAAGGAGCAACAAGGAAGGGTGTTAACAGCAGCTCCCATGTGGATCAGCAGCTATAAATTATTCAGAGAAAGAAAAGAAAGAGGTGAAGGACGCAACATTTTTTAAATTTAGATTTACAACAGCTAGGGTTGTCATGTCCGTCTTGGCAACCAGTGGGGGATGGGGGGGACTAACAAGGAGAAAGAGAAAGGTCTAGGCCTCATTGCCAAGGTCACTCAAGAAGAGACATCATCATACCAGCGACGTCAAGGTGATGCTCTGGAATTTGGGCAAAAACTCTGGTAAAACTGGCTTCTACCATTGTTAGATACGAGACTCGAGGCAGCAGGTGAACAGTGATAACAGCTTTATTGAACACGAAGTCAGAAGAACCAGAACGAGGCAAACAATGGAGCAACAGGCTCCTTTTTAAACAGTCCGGGCTTGGCAAGCCATGCCCACATGTCAGATAAGATCCAATCAAATGCAGTACATAAAGACCAATCACTTTGCTTCCCTCCAGAACTTCCCTTGTTCTGATAGGTTGGTTTACAATACCTTGGGCAGACTCAAGCTCATACTTCCTACATTCTATTTCATACACAACAACCATAGAGTTTTTGCCCAAACACCAGAGCATCACTTGGATGTTGCTGGTGTGATGACATCACTTCCTATGGAACACCAGCTATGAGTCCTAGGGCTTCTCCTTTCTCCTGGTAAGTCCCCCCCCCCATGAGCCAGCTGATCAGCAGCTGGGGTAGGGGCTGGCAACAACCTTTTCTCGGTGAATAACTGAATGACTGGCCCTGTGGTGGGAAGAGGCAAAAGCAACATGTTGGCATCCACTAAACATTTTCTGCTCTGTGTTTTTTTTAATGTAAGTCACTTTGGGTCTCTATTAAGGAGAAAGATTGGTGGTATAAAGGAAGTAAATGAATAATCATATAATCAATGGCGTGTGTGTGTATTAAGTGCCATCAAATCACTTCTGACTTATGGCGACCCTGTGGATTAATGACCTCCAAAACATCCTAGCATTAACAGCCTTGCTCAAGTCTTGCAAACTGAGGGCCGTGACTTCCTTCATGGAGTAAATTCATCTCATGTTGGATCTTTCTCTTTTCCTGCTGCCTTCAATGTTGCTAAATATTATTGTTTTTTCCAGTGACTCTTGTCTGCTCATAATGTTACCAAAGTACAATAGCCTCAGTTTGGTCATTTTAGCTTCTAGGGAAAGTTCAGGTTTGATTTGATCTAGAACCCACTTATTTGTCTTTTTGGGGGGTCCACGGTATCCGTAAAACTCTCCGGCAAGCCTATGATGAGACAATCAATGGCATATTTTATTGTAAAACAAATACCCAGGTATGGCTCTTTATTTTACCTTATGTTCTAAACAGAAATTTGCAAACTGTGCATTGCTCTAGAGATGCAACAGAATTATCTGCCCACAAAAGAGGTGGTCTGCTATACCTCTGCAAGAGTTTCTGCTCTGGGCTTGTCTTAATTTTATCAGGAGGAACTGTAATGTATTCAATAGCTGCCATTGCAATACATGAATCATCTAATTGAAGTACAATGTTAAGCTTCGTCCTGGGCTAGGATCCAAATCCATCCAATCGTATTGATAGCCCAAGAAGAACCAACCAATCACTTGTCAGCAAGCTCCCTGAGCGGTAACGTCCGTGATTGGTCCTTATGCATACAACCTTATTGGTTGGTAAATGTACAGTAGGCGTGGCTACATTAGCCGGGAGAGTTTAAAAGCAGAACAGCTGCAATGTAAAACTTGTTCTGGCTATCAGATGTTGATCCATGTTGGAGTTGTGTTCGAGTTGTTGAATAAAGCTGAATCTTTGCTGAATCTCTCTCCGACTACTTCGTTAAGCGAGCGACTTACAGGAACATAATAAACAATTATTATTTTAATACAGATACATATTGGTAGCATCCTTTAAAATAAACATTCCAGCTATACAAGAAGAGTTTGCCTTTGATTTTTAAACTAGAAATAAATGCATGCCTAAGTTTTCAGAAAGCTAGGAAATTTACCAAAATAAACCCCCCACATACACACACACAAACAGAACAGGCAGATCCTGTGGGCTTATTGCGGTACCATGGAAAAAGCATCACTTACTATTAGCAGCAGTCCCACAGGCTGGATTCAGCCTATATTTGTCTCATCCATACAACATTAAAAAATATTCTGCTCCTGGTTCCTGTATCATGGCTACAATATTTGTCATACCGCCTCCCTGGCAGCACCCTTCTTCTTATCAGAACGAGTGTTTTAAAAACACTTGGGGAACTATTTGCTGGTGCAAAAGGTTAACACAGAGGAGTTTCCCAGCCACTGTCTTCTTTTATTTTTATATATCAACTTTACTTCACACTGTAGGCCTGACTAATACTTCCATACAACAAAAGGGGAAAAACTGCTGAGGGTGTTTGTCAGCCTTATTGTCAGGAAAGTCAAAGGCAGATATGTAGGAGAAGAAAGATTATCACATTAAACATAGGAGGAGAAAGATTAACTTATGAGAGCTATGAGAGCAGAAAGATGAGTGAACTGTGGCTCACAACACAAGGCTCAGGGAGATTGTTGATGGGCTACAAATGCTTTTTTTTTTTTACCTTTGGATCACTGGTTCACAGCCAGCTTGCCTCAGCTGTGACTGAACGCCATTTGCCTCTGATGGACTTTGGATGCCCTTGGAGGAAAGAGATGGCCATTCCAGTTCAGATGGCTGCCGAAAATCAGAATGCAATCCAAAAGGTGCAAGTGCATTTGTACAGAAAGAGCCACCATAAATCTGAAATGCAGGCTTTTCCATCAAACCAGCTACACACATGTTTAGGCTTGAAATTGTTAAAACTTATGTGCATGTGGAGGGGGGAGTATTTAGATAATATGGTCTCAAAACTACAAAGTTATGACAAGGCATGAATGCAACCTGCATGCACATGTTACATGCAGGATCGCGTTGATTCAGTACTTGAGGGTTTTTTGTTTGTGGTTGTTTTATGCTTGTGACATTTCATCTATAAAACATATGATATAGAACTATAACCAGAAGAACTGTATCCAAAACACCCCAACGTAACACCATTCAGTCTTTAGAAGGAGCAAACATTGCTTATAGTGAAGAAATGGCAAAGCAAATGAAACCAGCCAGAACCTGAATGGGCCAATGGTTTTCCGGAAATATTAGCTGCTCAGGGCTGGGACAATGGATTTTCAAAACAAATGTGCTGCAAATTCCTAGGATCAATTCATTTTGCAGTAAATGAATACATATTATAATATCCAAACTATTGTTGAAAAGATGGAACAACAGCATAGTGACTATGCATGTCAGGAGGACTGTGGGTGATGAACGCTCCCTTTATATGTGGTGGGTAGGCTCCCAATTCATGTGATTGTAACATGTGGAAAGTTCTTCTCGGGGCATCATATCTCTTATGTTATCTGACTTGGCCTTCAACTATAAGCTATGGATGTGAGGGTAGGGATAAAGGAAAATCAGGCATCCAAGCTGAACAGTCTGAAAGACAATGGTGGGACCAACCCAATCCAGACTCAAATGAACACATGCAGAAAGCAAGAATAAAAGTGACATACAAGCAGATGGGTCCAGAAGATAAACACATCAAGTCAAGCTATACAACATGTACTATATTGCATTTACACAATTTAGAAGATATTTTACTGATGAGCAATGCTGAGGCACAAGTATCAGTGTCTAGTCCAGCATCACTCAGTTCATACATGGCACAGAATGATTAAGCAGAGGCAAATGCTTTCCATTGCCCCCTGAAACATGAAGGGAAAACAAAAGCTCAGATGTGATGTTACATCACTGGCAAAGATGTTCCTCCAGTTTTCCCCTCCCTAAAAACCATAGCATTCTTTTTTAATTTTTTATTTGTAGAGTGGACTTTTCCATGGACGTGGCTCTGAAAATAAGACTCTCCCAGTTGGACGCTATGACAACTTCTTTAATTCATCTAATCCTTCTTTGACACCTTAGGAGGATGGTCACTTTTTTTACTCACTTAAGTTATCAAATATCCACAATGGGCTCAGACAATCTCAGACATGGGTCATCAACATGGTGCCCGTGGGTGCCATGGCATCTGCCAGTACCTTTCCTGGCACCTGCTATATATTTTTAGAAAGTGGGTTGGGCCAGGTGGGGGGTTTGCCCAGCAAACCTTCTGATTGGCCATTGGCGACTTGATTGTGCATTTTTTTTAAAATGTTACTTTGGCAGCAGCTGCCACCACAACACAAGGATCTTTGCTGTGTGACTGAAGGTAAGATGTGGCAGCCATTTTGAAGCTGGTGGCTAAACCCACCCCATGGTGTCAGAATTCCAAACCCCTGGTCTAAGAGTTTCTTGTCATACTCAGTTCTAAGTTAACTTTCTATCTGGGTATGCCCAAATATGCTACAGTAACATGGACATTTACAGGTTTTCAGCTCTGCTTCGAAAGAAATGGCATAGCCCAATAAGTTCAAAAGAACTTATATATCCATGCAGGCAAAGGACTACACATCCCTGGACTCAGGTGGCATTTAACTATACCATGCTCAGTCTGTCTCCCTCCTTCCTTCTCAGTACTGGCAGTTGTGAAAACCAACAACAAAAATAGCATTGACTGTCTATTTCCACTAACCTTGGTCACTAACCATGGGTCTAGTGGAGAAGGGGCACGGAAGAGTGCAGTTTTTCAGACCTGGAGTGATGATGTCATCAACTGGAACTCTTGTTGGAGAGTAATTATTGTTTAAAAGCAATATGTATGCTCACCTTCCATCCTCGGACTTGTGACAACTGTGTTTTTAGGGCAGTTGTAACCCAGGATTTTTTTGTAAAGGCAGACACAGTCAAACATGGCCTGTGATATGCCTTTGCTTTTTTATTTACTTTGCACAAGACAAAGTAAAACTGACAGTTCTCTAGAACAGTGGCAATTGTCCTCGACTAATACAAACTCATAGAGCCTATTTGCTTCTTTCTTTTCCTTTCTTTCTCTTGAAACTCCCCTCCCTTTCACTTTTTTTCTTCCCAGGTAGGAAAAGCTGCATTTTTTGTTTTTTTTAAGATGCTGAAAGGTTTTTTTTTAAAAAAACCCAAGCATTTGGACGAAAACAATGACTGAGAGCTTTGAACACTTTCAGATATACCATTGTTAATAGCATTTACATCATAGATGGCTATTAAGAATATAAAATCATAATTACAGTGGTTCTTAAGCATGAGCTGAAGGCAGCAATATGTAATCTGGGCGAATAGAAAGCAAAACAGCTTAAAGCGAGAAAAAACTATTTATTTATTTATTTATAATTTCAATTTATAGCCCTCCCTTCCCGCAATGCGGGCTCAGGGCGGCTCACAAATAGGCATACGCCAACACATAAAAACAGTTAAAACCATAAAAACCATTATTACAAATTTACAACATATTAAGTGCTCTAGATGTTCTAAACAAAATCTTTCATCAAGATGGCGTGTCTAAGATGGTACATCCAATCAGTGCTATCATTTCCATGTGGCACTGTCATTCTCTCTTCCCAGGGCCAGTTAATAATGATGGTATGATAGTGGCAGCTCCTACCCAAAGGCCTGGCGGAAGAGCTCCATCTTACAGGCCCTGCGGAACTGCGCCAGGGCCCGCAGGGCCCGGATCTCCTCCGGGAGCTCATCCCACCAGGAAGGAGCCGCCACCAAAAAAGCTCTGGCCCTGGTAGTGGCTAGCCTGGCCTCCTTGGGGCCTGGAATCGTCAGGAGATGTTGTGCCCCTAACCGTAGTGCTCGCAGGGGAACATGTGGGGAAAAGCGGTCCCTCAGGTATGTTGGACCCCGGCCATATAGGACTTTAAAGGTAAGAACCAGCACTTTGAAGCGAATCTGGTATGCTATTGGCAGCCAGTGCAGCGCTTTCAGCACAGGCCGGATGTGGTCCCGGATAGGGAGACCCATCAACAGCCTGGCCGTAGCATTCGGCACCAGCTGCAGCTTCCAGATTTGCGACAGAGGCAGCCCCATGTAGAGAGTGTTACAGTAGTCTAACCTCGAGGTGACCGTCATGTGGATCACTGTGGCCAAATCATTGCAGTCGAGAAAGGGAACCAACTGCCAAGCCAGACGAAGATGGTAGAAAGTCGACTTAGCAGTGGCTGCCACCTGGACCTCCATAGTTAACAAGGACCTCCAATGCTGGCACCAAAGGCACCCCATCGAAGGTCAGGAGAGGGAGCTCCAACCCCAAACCGCACCAACTCAGGCCCAGGACCTCCATCTTCGCCGGGTTTAGCTTTAGTCGACTCAGTCGAAGCCAACCAGCCACAGCCTGCAATGCCCAGTGCAGATCTTCTATACTAGAGCCCAACATCAGATAGAGCTGGGTCTCATCTGCATATTGATGGCACCCAAGCCCATACCTCCGGGCAATCTGGGCAAGGGGGCACATGTAGATGTTGAATAACATCGGGGAAAGCACTGCCCCTTGAGGCACCCCACATTCAAGAGGGTGTCTCCGGGACTGCTGTTCCCCTATCACCACCTTTTGTTCCCAACCTTGGAGAAAAGAGGCAAGCCATTGAAGGGTGAGCCCCTGGATCCCCGCGTCAGCGAGGCGGTGGGTCAGCAACTGGTGGTCGACCATATCGAACGCAGCCAACAGATCTAACAACAACAGTGCCGCCACACCACCTCGATCCAGTTTCTTTAAGCAACTACTAACTTGTGTAAACAATGTCTACGAGATAGAAAATGGCACTGAAAAAAGACCTTCTCCAGGAACTGTCAGCTCAGTGACCTCTACTCTTGCTTTGGAAGTAGTTACAGACTTCCCAACCATGATGGCAGCGGCGTTGCACCCTCTGCTGGACCAGATGACCAATCTTAACAGTAAACTTGACTGTTTCCAGAAACAAATAATGGGATTAGAGAAGAGAGCAGATGTAACTGATACAACTGTCAAACAGGTTGATGTTAAGACAGAGTCTATTAAAAAGAGATGGAGGAAATGGAAAAAGAGCGGATCTCAGACAAAGAACAATTATTACAGCTACAAATGGAGAAATCATCGTATGTCCTGCATTTTCAGGGAATTCCTGAACAGAAAGGGGAGAATTTAAAAAAAAATTAAGCGACACATTTGCACCAATGGTAGGCTCTAAAGTGGAAATAATGCAAAGTGATCTGGACTTGGTATATAGAACCTACCCAGATTACATTAAGAAAAATAACCTACCTGGTGAAATCTTTGTTAAATTCTCCAAAACATCAACTAGAGATGCAATTCTCAAAGCGGCAAATGAGAAAGCACTGAAAATTAAAGGAGAAGAAGCAAGGACTTTAAAAAATATTCCATTTGAAATACGAAAATGGAGACAACAATATAAAAATCGAACCGCATTTCTACAAAATCATTCCATCCCCTTCAGCTGGATTTTTCCAGAAGGACTTATATTCAACCACAGTGTTAAAAAGATGAAGATCGACTCTCTGCAGAAAGCAAAGAATTTTCTGGAACAACAGTCAAAACCGATGGATAAAGGGGAAACAGAGGACAACACACAAGAAGAGGGGAAGAGTTCACAAGACTCAGAAGACAGCTCAAGCATACCTGATAGTTCCTCAGAAGACTCTGATGATAAAAAAGGGGCAGCTGCTCCTAAAATTCTCAAAGTTAAAATGGACTATGATAAAAAGAAACACAAGAAAAACAAGACATAAATCCTGATAGTTCACTTTGGACTGTAATGCATTCAAAAACTGTTTAAAGACTCAAGTTAATTTAAATAATATCTAAAATATGACACACAGTATCACATCTTTTTAAATGTAAGTTTGCAGGACTGAATAACTAGAAACTATTAATGTATTTTATCCTTGCCTTAATTTCAGTTTTAGAGTCCTTGCATTACCCCTTCCCTTTGAAGAGATTGTAGTATGGCAAAAATGGAAAAAAATCCCAAAAAAAAGAACATAACAGAAGCCAATGTTGGATCAGGCCAATGACCCATCCAGTCCAACACTCTGTCACACAGTGGCTAAAAATACTAGATGCCATCAGGAGGTCCACCAGTGGGGCCAGGACACTAGAAGCCCTCCCACTGTTGCCCCTCCAAGCACCAAGAATACAGAGCATCATTTGCCCCAGACCAAGAGTTCCTATCTATACCTTGTGGCTAATAGCCACTGATGGAGCTCTGCTCCATATGTTTATCCAGTTTCCTCTTGAAGTTGTCCATGCTTGTAGCCACCACTACCCCCTGTGGCAGTGAATTCCATGTGTTAATCACTCTTTGGGTGAAAAAGTACTTCCTTTAATCCATTCTAACCCAACTGCTCAGTAATTTCATTCAGCGCCTACAAGTTCTTGTATTGTGAGAAAGGGAGAAAAGTACTTCTTTATCTACCTGCTCTGTCCCATGCATAATCTTGTAAACCTCTATCATGTCACCCTCAGTTGTTGTTTCTCCAAGCTAAAGAGCCCCAAGCGCCTTAACCTTTCTTCATAGGGAATGTTTTGAAAGTTTTGAAAAGGCAAATACAAGGCTAGGGCTGCAATCACACACATTAGATAATCCACTTTCAATCCACTTTCAATGCACTTTCCTACTGAATTTTTACTGTGTGAACTGGCAAAATCTAATTCAAAAGTGCCCTGAAAATGGATTGAGAGTGAATTATTTAGTGTGTGTGATCTCAGCCTACGTCTACCAACTATTGTCAGCCATGTTGGCTAAAAGGAATGAAGGGGGAGGAGGAGGAGAAGGAGGAGAGGAGGAGGAGGAGGAGATTGGATTTATACCCTGCCCTTCACTACCCAAAGGAGTCTCAGAACAGCTTACAAACTCCTTTCTCTTCCCCTCCCCACAACAGACACCCTGTGAGGTAGGTGGGGCTGAGAGAGCTCTGACAGAAAGTGATCTTTTTCAAGAATAGCTGTGCCAGAACTACGGCTTGCCCAAGGTCATCCAGCAGGTGCAAATGGAGGAGTGGGGAATCAAACCCGGTTCTCCTATATTAGAGTCCGCACACTTAACCACTACACCAAACTGGCACCAAACCTACATGATCAGTGGCAGTTTACCTCTGAATATCAGTTTCTGTGGGATTAACAAAGGAGGCCGTTGTCTTTGTACCCTTCTGGGCACATCTGAAAGGCCACCGTGTGAAGCCGGACGCTGGACTAGATGAATCCTTAGAGGAGCCCCTCCAGAAAGACTCTTCACATATATTATCTGGCTGCAATCCTCATAAAAACCCTGTCAAGTAGGTAAAGATCATCATCTGTCTAATACAAAGGTGGCTTGCCTAAAACCATCTAGTTTACTGAAGACTGTTTTAAACTACTGAATTTTGGATTGAAGTAGCACTTAACTTGTGTCATCTTCCTGAAGGAGGCAAATCTGGGTGGTATTTGGGTTTCACCTCCATGCTTAAATTCTGAAGTGAGAGGCTTGGAGCTTCCCAGAGACATTTGGCTATGACTCCAGTTAGGACGTGCCTTAATCCTGGGTTCACCACTCATTTCAATCAACTCTGTTTAAGGAAACAAATCTAAAGTTCATTTTGTTGTCGTTGCATCCTCTTATTGACAGTGAGACTACAGGGGGGTGAGGTGGAGTGGCTGGCTCTGTTGTATCATTAAGAGCTCCTGAACTTCAAGATTTACCAGTACACCATTGCACACAACAGGACTAGAAAGCTGGTGACTCACCTAACTGAACATTGCTTAACATTCAAATACAGTGGCCTATCAGGAGCTTGATAAGTCCCTTCCCTCTGCTTTGGTCCATCCCTCTGCTTTGGCCCATCTGGGTCATATAGAGGGTTAAAAAAAGTTCCTTGATCATCTCCATACATGGTTTGAGATTTGTATTAGATTTGATAAGTCACATTTTGTGCCCAACTGATTTAGAAATAAATACTGCTAAATTCATTGAATTGTACTTCCAAGTGGAAGCCAGGGAGCAGAAAGCAGGCACTGCTGCAGTTAGGTTATTCCTGTTGGGCAAACAGAATCATTTCAGCCACCAGCAGTCAAGCTTATTTCAAGAGCATTAGATTTCATTCAAACTTGACATGCGCCATCATCTGCCACAGCCCTCATTACAAGTAGCATTATCTATCGCTCCACACTCCTGTCTATTCAAATGTTCAACCATTTACCATGAAAATAGTTCATTCCAAAGAAAGTCCATTCACGAACACTCCATTTTATTAAATGAATAAAGCAGTTTTTCTATTACATGGTTTTCTATTACATGGGTTTTTTTTCCCTTCATGAGATTCTATAGTCAAAGAGTCAGAGAATATGCAAGGAGGCTTTTAATGTAGAAGAAAGCCCTTGATTTCTCATGCAACCTAAAAACATTTGCAAAACTGTTCTGCATTCTGTTTTTTAGATTCTGTATGGAAGAGTTTTCAGGTGGTGGGACCATGACAGTTTGCCACCCCATTTCCCGCAACCCTACTTCCTTTCTATATTTGATTTTCCCCCTTGTTTCTCTTTAACTCTGAGTGCTTTTCTGTGTATCTAGAAGATTCATTTCTTCCTGTGTAAGAACTAGTGGGGGGAAATGTGGCTTCACCAGAAAATTATTCCAGCACAAAAGTTACCAGTGATACTTATTATGGTGTCCACTGTTCTTTTAAGTAAAACATGCTCCTTCAAAATGATCAAAAATTAAAAGCCAATTGTCCTAGTTTTGCTTGCTAAACTCCGGAGGAACTTTTACAAAGATAGGGAAACAGGCTTGGACTGGGAGATTTGGGCTGGTCCAACATAGAGATTTTGCTCTGGTTTTGTGTTGCAACTGGAGCAGTCAGGGTTTTGTTTTAGTATATGTGTGGTGTTTTGTTTTTTGGAGCATCCATACCCCAGCGTCCCTTAATTGTCCACTTGCCATAGTTTCCTCTGCTTTGTTGCAATCTTTCCCAAACTTACTTTTTTAAAATGATATCTGGGAATTCAGAGAACCTGCAACATGTATTGTTACAACAGTATAGCAATATAACGATATTCTAGTACTGTTTGTTTTAAAACAATAAAAAGACCCCAGTGGCAGGGGGAATAAATGGCCGATGTGGGAACAGGGTTACAGGAATAGGCTGTCACATGGGCCAGAAAGTTGGAAAGACATCTGTGTGGAAGACATCTGTGTGCACTTACCATTGCTTCTGGGAATCCACTTGCATTCATGGTGACAATGGAAGACACATCTCAAATCTATATATCTAATAGCCAAGGTCCCCTCTGAGTGCGGATACTTATTTCCATGGCTCTGGGTCACATGGAGGGTAAACAGATCTTCCAGCAAACTTGGGGCAGTCCCGATGTTTGCAAAAAAATCAAAAATGTTTTTAAAAGTATACAGGGATACTTAAATCCCCTCAAAAGTAAAACTGCTTACTCTGCGCATGTGCAGAGAACAGACTTACTGAGGCGCGGGAAAAGCCGCTGGAGCCACGAGGGAAGCTGCCCCAACAATAGCTCTGCACCCCGCTGCTGGGACAGCCCCCACCAGGACTGCCGGCACAAAGACTATAGCTTCAGCCAGCAGGTTTGTACACTGGACGAATGAGTAAAGGCAACCAGCGGTGCCCCCAGGGAGGGAGGGCAGTCACAGCCAGACATCAGTTGAAGTGCGGGGAGGCGAAGCCTGTGTCATTTGCCCCCTTCCCTCCTGCAACCAGATTGGGGACATTTGCTGGCCTGTAGCTGCAAAAGGAGAGAAACAGAAAGAAGTGGGGTTCTGTGAGGGTGGGGGAGAGAGAGAGAAAGAATAGGGAATTGTCTGTTGGGAGGAGAGAAAGAAAAGAATGGGAGATTGTCTGAGGGAGCAGGAGAGAAAGAGAAAGAGGAAGGGGAGATTGGGGAGTAGAGAAATGGTGGAGAGAAAGAGAGGGGCAGATTGAGAGGGGGTGGGGAAAGGACATTGAGAAGGGCTGGGGTAAGAGGGGGTGAGACATTCAAGGGGTGAGAGGAGAAAGGGGGTATGAAAGGATTGCTAGAGAATGGGGTAGGGAGGAAAGCTGACATAGAAGGGGTGAGAGGAGAAGGGGATGCCAGGGAAGATTAGTAGATAAGGGGTGCGTGCAGAAAGAAAGAGGAGGGTAATTTGACAATAAAAGGGGAGGTGGGAGGTAGGGGAATGCCCCCTCCCCACAAGTTCCTTGCAAGGACTGCCTGCAATGAAGACTATGGTAGGGCCAGAACACATTATGCAACATTGTGTTGCGGGTACCCTCTTGTCATCTCTAATATGGATTGTCACTAATTTTCTATCTAACATTAGCCTATTATGCACACAAGGAGCTGCGGTGGCTCAAGTGGTTAAGACGCTGAACTGCAGGCTGTGGAAGGTCAGTAGTTCAGCAGTTCGAGACCCGGGTGCCGCATGATGGAGTGAGCTCCCATCTCTAGTTCCAGCTCCTGCCAACCTAGCAGTTCGAAAGCAAGAAATTGCAAGTAGATAAATAGGTACCACTTCGGTGGGGAGGTAACAGCGTTCCATGCGCCTTGGTGTTTAGTCATGCCGGCCACATGACCACGGAAACGTCTTCGGACAGCACTGGCTCTTCGGCTTTGAAACGGAGATGAGCACCGCAACCCTAGAGTCGGATTCGACTGGCTTTCGAGCAAAGGAACCTTTACCTTTTATTATGCACACACAGTTTACTGTAGATTTTCTGAGCAGTAAGCCTTTAAGCTTGACTTCAGATTCATTCCTGCCTTGTGTACCATTCTTTTTCCTCTGGTGTATTCATTCTGCAGCTAAAAAAACCTCCACAGTTTTTCTAAATCAGGGTGGAACATTACTTGTGACAAGTGGGGGTTGGTGTCCAAAGTTTTTTTTTTAATTACGCAATTGCCCTATCACAACTGTGCAGTAGCAGCCAGCAAGCACCTTCCACTTAAATCCTCATAGTTCAGGTTTTGCACGTGTATTTTAGCATTGGTTTCTTGAATGAAAGGGAACAGAAAGGAATGCAGGCAAAGGGGGAAAACCCACTGTTGAAACTGACCAGACTTTTTCTGCGACTGACAAGCAGCTGCAAAGCTCTGTTTTCTGTATTGCTGAGCACTAGGGGATTCCCTGCTGTATAATCGACCACTGTGAAAAATCTCATAATATGGGGGGAAGATGTTGAGTGTACATAATGCACGTTAGAACCCACTGGCACTGGCATTTCAAGCTGTGATTGTTGGCAACATGTGTGTGTGTGTATGCGCATGTGCACCTGTGCAAAGTCATCTGCAACTCCACCACGCTTTGCCCAGGGCTGCAATTTGTATGGGGGAGGAGTACTCTGGCAGAAGCTCTGGAGAGCTTTTTTTAAACTGAAGTTAGATTCCTTTTTATTGCAACACTGTGGCATAAGTTTGCAAAGGCAGTGGTACAGACCAGCCTGTCCCTCTTCTTTACCTGTTCCACAGTTGCTCTGCTTTGAGAACTCTGTTCTGAGAGCTCTGCACGGCCTCCTCCCATTGCCCAGCTTAAACCGGGTGGCACGGGAGGTCAGCCCAGCTGGACTTGCTGTGCGGGTGGTGAGCCGATGGCTCCCTGCAGGCGCAGCTCTGTGCTCCCTCCTCCCACTGCCCAGTTTAAACCGGACAGGAGGAGAGGGCAGCCCAGCCACGAGTCGTTTCTCTTTTTTTACAGCTATCTGAGATTACCCAAAGTCTCATATCATTAGATCCATGCCACGTGTTAAAAAAAAAATGTAAAACAATGAGGGACACACCAATGAATGTCGGAAGGTACAGAGTGGGCAGAACAACCTGGATGTGGGAGTGGCCAACAGGGGTGGGGAAAGGGCAGGGAGATCTGTATGCTTTTGAATTACCTTTGGCTTGGAAACAAAGTAAGGGAAAAACCAGCACAAAAGCACTCTCAGAAAACCCAGAGAAAAGCAAATGGAAAGCGAACTGATCACTGAAGGGAGGAAAAAACAATGCAGAATGAATGCAGATGGACATGAATGGTGAAAGCAAGGCAAAACACCTGTGCATAATAGGCCGTTATTGTTTTCCTATGGAATGAGCCTGTTTGAGCTTTCCAGTTTCCATTTTAGCCACTGTGTTTAAGATATTTAAAACAGATGCAAATATAGCCATCGAAAAATTACTAACATTACTTGGTGATTGTAGATTTTCTGGACTGTATGGCCATGGCCTTGGCATTGTAGTACCTGACGTTTCACCAGCAGCTGTGACTGGCATCCTCAGACGTATAACACAGGGAGATGGAGTACTCTCTTTGTCAATGTGAGGAGAAAAATGGTAGACAGGTAATTTATAACTACTCAGGAAGGTAGAGTAGGGCTGAGTCATTATCTTGTAGGAGTTTCCCAGGCTGTGACATGATAATGGAGGAGCTTTCCTGATGAGGTTCTTTTGTATATGGATTGGCTGTTGAAATTCTAATCTTGTCTGTAATGCTGTTGTAAGATGTAGAGCATTTTGTGTTTTTCACGAAATGGACTAGATGACCCTGGAGATCCCTTCCAACTCTATGATTCAATGAGGGGATGGGGGTTAACTCTTTTCCTCGCACATACCATTTTCCCAGCTTTCCAATGTCTGTCTCTTCATGGAGCCAGTATTTGCCTCATAGAGTCAACATTCAGGCAGTCCGTATGTCTCCACCAAGGAGTCAAACAGTGGTTTGTGCTTAAAAAGGAACACTGCTGACATCCAGGAAACAGTGCTCAGGAAAGGGTGTTCCATAGAACCAAGAAATGGAAGTCCCAGAGCTCCCTCACCTCCCCAAACTCCACCCTACCCAGGCACCACCCCCAAATCTCCAGGAGTTTCCCAAGCTGGGGTTGACAATCTTAGCTATATGAGATGTCAGGAGTATTACACTCATATTACAGCTAGAAGGCTCAGTCTAAAAAACAATGGCTGCCTATGTTCATTCAGCAACTTTCTGCCTGAGGCAAGACTTTTGATGGGGAACTTCCTGCCATAGAGCTCATTCTCTTAAACACCACACCAGATTGGCTCTCTCTACAATGCATCCTGATGGACACAGTGACGGTACAGACTTTAAAGATGCCTTTTCTCATTCAGTCTTATACACTTGCCTTTAAAATCCATTTTTGTATTTGTAGATTTTGCTATGATTTTAAATTCCCCAAATTTACTTTTTCAACAGAAATACATTAGAACAGAAAATTGACAACTAATTTGGAGGGGAAATCCATCTTTTAAAAAGCTGCTTTAGATTTGCCAGCTCCATTTTCTATTCTCTACAGTTCCCTTTGTTCCAGTAGCCACAAAATCTGTTCTAAAGCTTTTTCCATT
This sequence comes from Gekko japonicus, assembly GCF_001447785.1. Lineage (NCBI taxonomy): Eukaryota > Metazoa > Chordata > Lepidosauria > Squamata > Gekkonidae > Gekko > Gekko japonicus. The sequence continues at coordinate 898,183 of NW_015169792.1, forward strand.
ACAGTAGATTTCAGTTACCGGTTCAGAGTAATTCCAACCAAGTGAACCAAATGGACCATGCTCATTTATCTGGAACTCTTCAGATTTGGCTCCCTTTGGGAATAGTCTCTGCTCTATAAAATCAGTCTATTTACCTGTCATGACAAAATCCTGATAGCGGCTGCTATGCCCACACACACACACTACTGTTCTTTCCCAATCTTGGTACCAACAGTAGGAAACACATTAAACTCTTTTTAAAACAATAGATATACTGCATATGTTCATCAGAAAACATTCTGAACTTTAAACAGCCCTGTTTACCCATATAGCATTTATTTAAGGAGTAGGAAAAAGGCCCGTTGTGGAAATAAATACAAAGGCCTCTAAAAAGAGGCTCTGGGCAGGTGCCCCGGCCTTGGACACTCAGTGTCAATTTGCTGTGGCGACCTCAGCAGGGCATAATGACACTGAGTCCACCATTTTCTCCAGAGGAACTGATCTCTGCTACCTAAAGAACAGTTGTAATTTTGAGTGATCGCCAGTCCTAACCTGGAGATTGGCAACGATGGTTCCCCAGAAGGGAATAGTTGGTTTGGAGGGTGGAGTCTATGGCTTTGTACCTGTCCGAGGTCTCACGCCTCCTGAAACCTCACCTTCTCCAGGCTCCATCCCTCACATCTTCAGGAATTTCCCACCTGGAGTTGGCAAACCTGTCTCCTTCCCAGCCAATCATCAACCTACCTTTATTTCCCCCTCACTCTTCAGCTTTCCACCCCCCCACACACCTGCAGCCTCTCCCGTGCTCTGAAGCCCTGACTGCTACGTCACATTGGCTGTCACGGGGGCCACCTCAGCAGCATATAAGGATACAGAGCCCACCATTTTCTCCAGGGGAACTGATCTCTGCCGTCTGGAAAGCAGTTGTAATTCTGAGTGATCTCCAGCCCTCACCTGGAGATTGGACACATTTTACCTCAATACGTGTAATGTACTCCGCCATGACCACGTGCGCAACCGTTGGGCCATGCGGTCAGGCCAGACAGCAGAGCTTCGCTTCCAAGAGAACAATATCTAGCTCTAGCATGATCTAATGGACAAGGCATTGAGCTGTGAATCCAAGAGCTCATGGTTCAGATCTTACTTTTGCCAGATGCTCTTAAACCTCCAGCTCCGATATGGGGAACAGTGACTCTACCTGACAGGGCAGTTTTAAGGATTACTTTGATAACATACATAATTTTAAACTCTATATAAACACTAAGAATGATTATACTTATTTCTGTTCACCAAACTGATTACAAAGTCACTGGGGAGAGGGGGTGATTAGTGCTGTTCAAATCCTGAGATCCTGTGTGTCCCTTTAAACATTCATGAGTAGTGGGCAAAGATGCAGCTTCTCTGCCCCCAACCTAGGCCACCACGTCACTTGGTGCACCCTCATCACCCAACTGTATAGTAAGCAGGTTTATTTATTGCTTCCACCACAGCAGGGAGAGACAAGGAAGGTGGGTGAAGCCACACGTGTTTCCTGCTGGGCTGCCTCAGAAATGTTTACAGCATTGATCTTCAACCCACAGGACAAGACCCTCAAGTGGGTATCAGAGGACCACCTGTTGGGACACAACTCCCTACAGAGCTTTTTTTCAGTTTTAGAAAGACCTGTTGTTCATGTGGTAGGGTTGCCAGTACTATGCTGCTAAGCCTCTGGGAGCATTTTGGGGATGGAGCCTGGGTAGGGCAGGGTTTGGGGCGGAGACACGGCCCCACCTTTGTCTCCCAGAAGTGATGTCATAGTGTCCTTCCTGTTCTAGGAATTTCTGCAAGCTCTAAGAGCCAGTTTGATGTAGTGGTTAAGTGTGTGGACTCTGATCTTGGAGAACCAGGTTTGATTCCCCACTCCTCCACTTGCAGCTGCTGGATGACCTTGGGCAAGCCATAATTATGTCAGAACTGTTCTCTCATTAGCAGTTCTTGAAAGAGCTCTCTCAGCCCCACCTACCTCGCAGGGTGTCTGTTGTGGGGAGGGGAAGGGAAAGGAGTTTGTAAGCCACTCTGAGACTCTGAGTGAAGGGCAGGGTATAAATTAAATCTCTTCTCTTCTTCTTCTTCAAAGACCACAATGATTTGGGGGAGTTCCTAGAGTGTCACAAGTGCCATGATGCCAGTTTCAGGTATTCACCCAGACATGACATCAGAGCTATGCTGTTATTTTCTCCAGCCTATTGTTTCTTCTGGTGCTCCATTGGGCAAGTGCATGAGAAGGAATGCAGGTATGGGAGGTTGCCCACCTACAGTGTGTGACATTGTGGTTGCCATCGACCAGGTGGTTCCAGGAGTTCTCCTAAAAATTACAGATAATCTCTTTGGAGAAAATTGCAGCTTCTGAAGGAGGACTCTGGAATCACATGTCTACTGAGCCCCCCCCCCAAAAAAAAAAACTCTGTCATCCCCAGGCACTGTTCCCAAATCACCAGGAATTTCTCAAGCCAGCGTTAGCAACCCTAGTCTGTCTGCACAGAGAGCAAGTGCCTCCTGCCTGGTTTTGCCTCCTACCCACTGAGAGAAGCAACAGGGTGGCAAAGTGAAGCAGTTGAGAGGATTGCTTTTTAGCACAAGCAGGTTCAGAGAGATTGGCACTTCCCCTTTCTGTCATGTGAATCTGATGTTAATGGGGTGTCCAACCATATGCTCAATGGGTCCAAATTTAACCTGGGAGTTAAAGTTGGTGTCAAGTCTGGCAACTCTGAAGATCGCTGTTTTAGAACCATGTGAGTACCAAGCAAAGATAATTAGTCTTCCTTGATTTCTCCTCCCATCAGCAGTTTTTTCTGATGCTATAGAAGTTTACTCGTAGGATCCAGGGCTTTTTTATATATATATATATAAGAGGTGCTGGAACTCTCAAAAGGGAAATCTGTATACAGAAAACTCATAAACTTTTAAACATTTTTAAAAGAATTTTGTCAAAGAGGTTCCGGAACTCAGTTCTGGCATGTTCCCCCAGAAAAAAAGCCCTGGTAGGATCCATGGGGTGAAGTAGCTGTGTGGGTCAAGAGGCTGTAGTGGGGAACAGAAGGGTGTGAAATGTCTCTGTTCCTCTGTTTCTGTTCTTCTCTGCCTCATTAACTTCACCACAGTCTCCCAATGCCCATGGCTATTATTCCATACGGGTCTCACAACTCTGGGAATAAACTTTCCCAGGATTGGAAGAGACAACCAAGGGGATGGGAAAGCCGTGAAGATTGGTAAGTGTCAATGCTTTCCAGTGACAGATCGCAAAAGTCAACTCATTGTCAAATAACAAGATTTAACCCATTTTTAAAGCACCAACACAGAGTGATTTAGAGATGGGCTATATTGTTTCACACAATCCATTACACAGCAGCAATCCTGCAAAGTGTACACTTTACAAGGACCTATGATCTGATAATATTACCTGAACATGTCTTTAAAATGGCATGTTTACAGATCACACTTCAGCTGTAATTAAGAAATTGCTAGCTTTAATTGTGATTAAACAAACATTAAGAGGTCCAAATGCCAACTAATATTATTACTATATTTTATTTAACTGCTGGCAGCTAGTATTACGCAATGTATTGACATTTACTTTCATAATCATTAGTCTGATCAGTTTGGTAGCAAAGAAACAACATGATACAGAAAATCTTCAAAGTTTTAAAAAATGATGCTTTCCATTTTTAAAACCGTCTTCATCCCATTTTTTACCAATTCTGGGTCATAGCCATCCTGCCAAACTCCAACAGCTCTATAAACTAAAACCTCCACAGTTTACCATTGTCTAAGTTAATTTTGACAGGAACTACCACAATCTTCAAAAACATCATAAACTTTGTTTTGGAGCTGACACACAGTTGCTGCTTTGTGCATTACAGGAGAATAGCCAAAGCTGCAGAAACACATCTAGCTCTGGTCAGACATATGCCTGTATGTCATCACCTCAAGACAGTATCTTCAATTGGCTTTTAAAAAAGAAGAAGATGACTATGAGGACAATGAAGAAGAAGCTATAAGAGTAGCTTCTGGAAATGTTCTTTGGTACTCCATGTGTAGGTTAGCTCTGATGCAGTTAACACTATCATGATGTCACCCCAATGGCAAAACAACCTGGCAGTTCAGCTCCGGTGTGAGTGTTGCTTTGCCATTTAGGAAACCAGCATTCATTCATCATCATGGTTTTGCTCCCAGGTCAAGCAGGGTTGAAGCTACAAAGGAAACAATTCAGTCCCAGTGGGACAGTACATTTCACATTGCTCAAGAGTGTCCTCGGATTTTCAACAAGTTTAATATGCTTTATTATCCATCCCTCTCTCTTACTTTTGAAAAGAAAGTTGATTCAGTAGGCTAGAAGGGTTTTTTCTTTTTTTAAGAAATAACTATTTCCTGTCTTCTGCAAAAAAATTTCCAATGTTTCCAACGTTCCTTTCCAAAAGCAAATTATATAATGGAAGGGACTTATACATATCCAATGCTCAGTTTAAAAAATAGTGATAATAAAGTCATAACCATGTTTGTACATTAATATGCAATACATATTTACCTATGTGTAGAAATATGTAGAACTGGCCCACAGTTATAAGCACCAGATAGAAAGGATCTTTAATAGTTGTGCTGCATGGCAAGTAGAGGTGAGAATATCTGCTGAAACGTCCTCTTCAACATAGCTACTAAAAGTACCAGTGTCCTACACTCTAGCTGGCAAAGTAGCATTTAAAAAATATGTCAAAAGGAGCTGTAAGATTCTGCTTTTTTATTAGATGTCACAGCAGATCTACAATTCCACAACTGCAGTTCAGTCCCATTTATTCATCAGTATCCATCCCATCTTCTAAAGTAACCTGTGTTGCTCAAATTGTCAACTTTTAAAAAACTTTTTAAAAACTAGGTTAACAATTCAAGAGAGCCAACAAAAATTTTTACAAGTTTTTCTCTTGCTTGTTTTACAGAAACATGGCTTCGATTTATAGAAGGTTTATTTATTTTCAGAATTAAACCAAATTGCTTTTATGAAATGTTCTTTAAAATGTAACAGATGTGATTTTTAATGAAGTTTTTAACAAATTATCCAGCAAACAACATGGTCCTAAACTGTCTGTTTACCTGCAATGCGGAATACTCAAGTTTTTTCCTTCTCTTCCTACAGACTATTCAGGTAAAGTTATATTTTTAAAAAACATATAGAAAAGCAGATAAAACCAGACAGGACATTGACAATGGAGATAGTGCTGCCATCTTTTGGTCATCTACATTAATAGTATTACAGAGGAAAATGGCATAATACAAGTCATATTTTCTTCCACTAGTATAAAATATTCAAAGTGAAAAACAATTCCGTTGTCATACGATCCACACAATAATGTTCACCCCATATTGCAAAGAAAAATTGTTTTCAGTGGTTACTGATTTCTGCAACAAGGTATCATAAAAGATAGGTAGACCTCCATAAAATTTATAATGGACAACTGAGAAAGGGAAAGCATGTTCAGGGCTGGTTCACAAGTGCCTGCACATCAGCTGTCCTCACCAGTTGATAAGACCTAATGATTATCAAGCCACTGTGCAAACCAGATCCCCTGGAAATTCTTGTCTTTGAAGTAACAGCGAGCAACATACAAGTTCTGTCAGTACTGATATCTCATTCACACAGGGAAGAAAGACATTGCTTGATGCAACCAACACTGATGACCATGCACTTGGATCCTGGCTCTTAACTAACCTAAAATCCAAGAAAATAATTTTTCATGGGGAAACCTTTAAAGAAATTAATTATATTTCATCCACAACTGCGTTGCAACATTTGTACATTTTAAATATAATTCCGCAGTTGTTTACATAACTGATCTCTCTTCTTTTTACACACATGGCCTGAAACGGAGGATGTTTCAGATTTTCTTCCAGTTTCAATCCGCCCCCCCTCCCCATTTGTCCTTTAACTTACCTACATTCTGTTCTTTTAACAGTACTTAACTGTCAGTACTTTTGCTATTGCATTATCTCATGTTGAAGAAGAAGAGGAGGAGGAGGAGGAGATTGAATTTATACCCCGCCCTCCACTACCCAAAGGAGTCCCAGAGCGGCTTACAAACTCCTTTCCCTTCCCCTCCCCACAACAGACACCCTGCAAGGTAGGTGGGGCTAAGAGGGCTCTGACAGAAACTACTCTTTTTCAAGAACAGCTGTGCCAGAACAATGGCTTGCCCAAGGTCATCCAGCAGGTGCAAGTGGAGGAGTGGGGAATCAAACCCAGTTCTCCCAGATTAGAGTCCGTGCACTTAATCACTACACCAAACTGGCTCTTTTAAAAATAGAAGGCTACTCATAACCCAAGTGCACCTGAGAGTTAAATTTTCTCACCTGGCACAGGTGGCTTAATAAGAAATAGTATCCTAAACTGAGATGACCTATTCCCCATAACTTTCAGAACTCTGATTTGGAGCTATCAAGACACCTGAGTTTCTGCCTGTCCAGCTATTGCTTTCTGCCCTCTTTACTGGCAGCTGCTTTCTCCTTCTAGCTCCTAAACTGAACTCAGTGGCCATACAACCAGGTGGGGAACCAGTTATGTGTTTCATCTGCCCACAGCATGAAGAAAACGATGCATCCAAAAGCTGGGATGAGTCACATTTTTCCAACCCCAGGGGCAGATGATACACTTCAGTTGGGCACTTACCGCAGTAACCAACCAGTTGATAAATGACTCTATCCCATTGATTTCAAGGTGACTCCCTTCGGACTGCACCCACGGACGGAAGATTTTTGAACATGCACATATGAAAGATAGCATTGTCATTTGTTAATGGGTATTCAGGAAAAGTCAGTGAGGATTTTGGTGTACTGTCTTTTTTCTCCCTTTGGAAAGGACATATGCTTTGCAGGGGAAAGGAATGAGACAGAGAGCTAGAATACTAAAAAACAAAGCAACTTTCTTCCATCTCTGGAGCAGGCAGATCGTCATTCCCTCTTGTCTGCAGAGAATGAGAATGGCACTTTGTAACGTGGCCCCTGTAATTATTGGTCAAGAGAGCACAAATGATGACAAACAGCATTAGTCTAAGGACCGCAATTATTCACTGTCAATTTTACAGAAGTCAACACAGTTTAATAGACTGTGTTCAGTAATATTATTGCAGCCTCTTGAAGACCGTTAATCGTTCCTTTCCTCCTTTTTTATTCACAGGAGCAAAAGCTACAGTGGTCAGTTGCTACAGGGTACAATTATTTTCTCAAAAACAGATTTCATATATCTCCTGGAAAATGTTTGGTGTATATATTAAATATATATACTTTTAAAATCAAACACAGAAAGTTTCTACATACTTTGTTTTGGACTCAGATTGCAAGCTTCTCCCACCATGCACACTCATATCATACTTGGGTGGGATTTCAAAGGACTATTCCATTTGATTTTTATAAGTATAAGCTGCAGAAAGAACTTTAACATTTAAGATGGTATGGCATGTTATGATGGCCCCGTCCATTTCCCTCTCTCAGAAGCAAGATTTTCCTTCTGTATTTCTTTCCCTTTACTGACTAAGCCACTCTAGTAATGTGTTTTCTTCTTTGCTGAAGAACTCTGGCTGTCCCACCCTGTCATAGTACAATAATTTGGCTGTTGGCTCAGCCCTGGAACCTGAGGGACAGATCAGGAGCCTGCTTTAACTTAAATGGCACTTGAGGCATTTTGACATTCAAAAATAACAAAGTGTTTTATTTAACACAGAGGGGAAAGGTCAGGTAAAATCAGGGGTTGACATTTCTGAGGTAAAATCAGTACATGCACAGATTTTAGTTCTTCTTTTCAGGTTAATGAAAGTTTCTTAAGCTATTCACTGTTACTTAAATCTTTCTGTTGAGAGCGTTTCCCAAACACTCTAGTACACTTTCTTTGAGTATTATCTGACTCTTGTGGTTTCCAGAAGGTTGGTACACTCTTCCAGAACCCAGAACCTTTCTCTTGAAACACCAGTACTCATCTTAAGTTTTTAACTGAGGCCTATTATGCACGGGTGTTTGGCCTCATTCCCCATTCACGTCTGTCAGGTTTTCTTTTTCATTCTGCATTGTTTTTCCTCCCTTCAGCACTCAGTTTGCTCTCCATTCGCTGTTTCCCCAGATTTTCTGAGAGTACTTTTGTGCCGGTTTTTCCTTTGCTTCACTCTCAAGCTGAAGGTAATTCAAAAGCATACAGATTCCCTCAGATTCCCCCCCCCTGCCTTTTTCCCACCCCTTGTAGGTCACTCCCACTCCCACATCCAGGTCATTCCACCCACTCTGTACCTTCCACCATTTTTTACAAGTGGCATGAGTTTAGGAATATGAGAACATCACTAGTCTCAGATCACTGTAAAAACCAAAATGACTCCAGACTGGGCTGCCCTCTCCTGCTACCTGGGTTAAACTGGGTGGCAGGAGGGGGCAGCGCAGAGCTCTGCCTTCAGAGAGCCATCAGCTCCGAGTATTTATCAGTTCTTTCACCCCAAGCTTCCTTGGGATCCCTGTGCTGCGATTGGCCAGCGGGAGACTGTCCTGTCTGGAGAAGACAGATCGACGGCTCAGGTTGAGGAGTGCGACCCAGGGTTTGCCTCTCCTCCCTTGATGAAGTGTCTTTTCTTTCAGAGAATGGCTGGACAGGAGAAAATGCAGGAGGAGCAGGGGAGACAAAAGTGGCTGGAGGGCACAGGCGGGCACAGGGGGTGGTGGATTGTTCACTCTTCTTCACAACTTTTCTCAACTCAATGCCACTGGGGAGGTGAGGACAATAAGGAGGTGGCCAGCCTGTTGCCTTGCTGGAAGTCTGTGCCTTTCTCTGCCCCTCTCTATCCCATCACTCCCCCACCCCTTCTTTGCTGGGAAGTTGTAAACGTGCAGCTGTATGAGCTGGAAATTAAAGAGAAAGTCCAGCATTTCTCTTGAGATTAAAGAGAAAGTCCAGCATTCTCTTCCTCCCTCCAGACGAGCTTGGGTTGCCCTGTTTTGAAAGGCAAACAATGAGCCACAACATTAATCTCCACAGATCCACAAGGGGATTTGTGCTCTTAAAGTGAAGCAGGAGCTTCTCTGCATGCACAGAAAGGAGAGCATCTGTACATGCACAGACAAGATATACCTCTCCAGGGCTTCTGCCAGAGGACGCCTCCCCCATATAAATTGCAGCCCTGTGCAAAGCATGATGGAGTTGCAGCTGACTTTGCATAGGCACCTGCATGCACACTCACACGTTGCCAATGATCACAGCTTGCAATGCCAGTGTCGATGGGTTCTATTGTGCATTCTGTACACTCAACATCTTCCCCCGTATTATGAGTTTTTTCACGGTGGTCGATTATACAGCAAAGAATCCCCTAGTGCTCAGCAATACGGAAAACGGAGCTTTGCAGCTGCTTGTCAGTCGCAGAAAAAGTATTATGAGATTGTGTGACCCTTTCCCATTTTTCACAGTGGCCAATAACACAGCAGAGAATGCCCTAGTGGTCAGCAATACAGAAAACAGGGCTTCATGGCTGTTTGTCAGTTGCAGGAAAAGTCTGGTCAATTTCAACAGTGGGTTTCTCCCTTTGCCTGTGTTCCTTTCTGTTCCCTTTCATTGAGTGGCAAAACCTAAACAACAATAAATGGAAGATACTTGCTGGACGCTACTACATAGTTGCAGTAGGGCAACTGCATAATTAAAAAAAACTTAGGGCAACACACTCACACACCACAACTGACATTCCACCTTGATTTAGAAAAACTGCATTGGGGTTTGTTTGTTTGTTTGTTTTTGAATGAATACACTGGAGGAAAAAGAATGGTGCATAAGGCGGGCCTCCCTATGCAGGAGCACATGCAACCTGCGCTAAAAGCACTGCACTGGCTGTCTATAGCATACCGAATTCAGTTCAAGGTGCTGGTTCTTACCTTTAAAGCCCTATATGGTCAGGGACCTGCATACCTAAGGGACTGCCTTTCCCCCACATGTCCCCCAGAAAACACTACGATCAGGGTCCCAAAACTGTCTAGCCCTGCCAGGCCCCAGAGAAGCCAGGCTGGCTGTGACAAGGGTTTGGACCTTCTCAGTGGTGGCTCCGTACTGGTGGAATGAGCTCCCGGAAGACATCAAGGCCCTGCAGGACCTATTACAGGTCCGCAGGGCCTGCAAGATGGAGCTCTTCCACCAGGCCTTTGACTAAGGAGCCGCACCATACAACTGAGGCTCTGGCCCCAATATTAACACCAATATTAACATCAACAGCATTATTAACAGCCAGCATAACCCAGGCTACGATGGGAGCTGACTGCCTGTTTGTTGGATGCTATTTATGTCCACCGCTGTGTATGAATTATCTTAGCACTAGCACTTTGTAATGTTTTATACTTATATTGTTATGATTTTATCTAAATTTGTTTTAGCTATGTTATATCCTATGTAAGCCACCCTGAGCCTGCCACAGTGGGAAGGGTGGGGTAGAAATTAAATAATAAATAAATAAATAAATATAAACAGACTCTGAAGTCAAGCTTAAAGGCTTACTGCTCAGTAGTGGGTGATTCGATCCTTAGGCAGGTAGACAGCTGGGTGGCGAACCCGCGTACTGACCGTATGGTGACTTGCCTGCCTGGTGCAAAGGTAGCGGACATTACGCGTGTTTTAGATAGGCTGGTAGATAGTGCTGGGGAGGAGCCAGTGGTCGTGGTGCATGTCGGCACCAACGATGTGGGGAAATGCAGTCGTGAGGTCCTGGAGGAGAAATTTAGGATGCTGGGCAGGAAACTTAGGTCCAGGACCTCCAAGGTAGCCTTCTCAGAAGTGCTACCTGTTCCACGCGCAGGGCCGGAGAGACAGGCAGAGATCAGGAGTCTCAATGCGTGGATGAGACGATGGTGTAGGGGGGAAGGGTTCAGGTTTGTTAGGCACTGGGATACTTTTTGGAACAAGAGGGAGCTGTACAGGCGAGACGGTCTCCACTTGTCCCGAGAAGGAACCAGGCTGCTGGCACTTAAAATCAAAAAGGTGGCAGAGCAGCTTTTAAACTGAATATTGGGGGAAAGCCGACAGGAGATGAAAAGTCTCTGGTTCGGGTTGGCTCATCTCAGAGAGATGAGGGGGTACCTGTTGCTTTTCTACAGGGAGGTGGATTGAAATTGTCCACAGAGGCCATGGCTGGTGACATGGACTGCCGGACAACGACTCGAGATAGCAAGAGGAAGGATGCAGGCTTAACTTGTAAGGGAAATTACAGCTGTTTCTATACAAATGCTAGAAGTGTCCGAGGTAAAATCGGGGAGTTGGAGTGCTTGGTGTCGGAGGGAAAAATAGACATTGTGGGTATTTCTGAAACTTGGTGGGATGAGGAAAATCAGTGGGACACAGTGATTCCCGGTTATATATTATATCGGAAGGATAGGGGGGGAAGGGTTGGAGGTGGGGTAGCTCTGTATGTCAGAGAGGGTATAAAGTCTAGAAAGATTGAGAGGCTAAGTGAATTGGATTCGCTTCTGGAAGTTCTATGGGTTGAAATAGGGGGGCCAAAAGGAAACTTAACACTGGGAGTTTGTTATCGCCCACCAGATCAAAAGATAGAGGAGGATTATAAAATGATGAATGCCTTAAAGATAGCAACTAGACAAAAACACTGTGTAATAATAGGTGATTTTAACTACCCACACATTGATTGGGTCAATATGTGTTCTAGCCGGGAAAAAGAGATTGAGTTTCTAGACACTCTAAATGACTGTGCTATGGAGCAGATGGTCACGGAACCTACCAGGGGAGAGGCGATCCTTGATTTGGTCCTAAGTAACACTCAAGACCTGGTGAGAGATGTAAAAGTGATTGCACCGCTTGGAAACAGTGATCATAATGTTGTTGAGTTCATCATTTGTACAAATAGAGAATTGGCCAAAAAGACTCACACAACCATTTTTAACTTTAAAAGGGGTAATTTCTCTGATATGAGGGGACACGTGGGGAGGAAACTGAAAGGAAAAGTAGAAAGGGTCAAAACAATTGGGGAAGCTTGGGATCTATTTAAAACTACGATCCTAGAAGCTCAAAAAATATATATTCCGCAGGTTAGGAAAGGCACAAACAGGTATAGGAAAAAGCCTGCATGGTTAACAAACAGAGTAATGGAGGCTGTAAAAAGTAAAAAGAATTCCTTTAAGCAGTGGAAAGCTAGTCACAGTGAGGCTGATAAAACGGAACACAGGCTATGGCAAATAAAATGCAAGTCTGAGGTCAGGCAGGCAAAAAGGGAATATGAGGAGCATATAGCAAAAAACGTAAAAACCAACAATAAAACTTTCTTCAAATACATTAGAAACAGGAAACCAGCCAGGGAGGCAGTGGGGCCCTTGGACGACCAAGGGGTAAAAGGAGTATTGAAGGATGATAGGGAAATGGCTGAGAAGCTAAATGCATTTTTTGCCTCCGTCTTCACTGTGGAAGATGAGAAGTGCTTGCCCACTCCAGAACCACTGATTTCAGGAGGGGTGTTGAAAGACCTGAGTCAGATTGAGGTGACGAGAGAGGAGGTCCTAAAACTGATAGACAACTTAAAAACTGAAAAATCACCAGGCCCAGATGGCATACATCCGAGAGTTCTGAAAGAACTCAAATGTGAACTTGTAGATCTCCTGACAAAGATATGTAATCTTTCCTTAAAATCTGCCTCCATTCCTGAGGATTGGAAGGTAGCTAATGTCACTCCCATCTTTAAAAAGGGTTCCAGAGGAGATCCGGGAAATTACAGGCCAGTCAGTCTGACGTCGATACCGGGTAAATTGGTGGAAACCATTATTAAGGAAAGAATTAGTAGGCACATAGATGAACAAAACCTATTGAGGCAGACTCAGCACGGTTTCTGTAAGGGAAGATCTTGTCTCACTAACCTGTTAGTGTTCTTTGAGGGGGTGAACAAACATGTGGACAAGGGGGATCCAATAGATATTATTTACCTTGACTTCCAGAAAGCTTTTGATAAAGTTCCTCATCAAAGGCTCCTAAGTAAGCTCAAAAATCATGGGATAGAAGGACAAGTCCTTTTATGGATCAAAAACTGGCTAGTTCATAGAAAACAGAGAGTGAGTGTAGGTGGGCAATTTTCTCAGTGGAGGGTGGTAAGCAGTGGGGTACCGCAGGGATCAGTACTTGGTCCACTGCTTTTTAACTTGTTCATTAATGATTTGGAGATGGGAGTAAGCAGTGAAGTGGCTAAATTTGCGGATGATACAAAGTTGTTCAGGGTGGTGAAAACCAGTGAGGATTGTGAGGCACTCCAAGGGGATCTGTCAAGGATGGGCGAGTGGGCGTCAACATGGCAAATGGGGTTCAATGTGGCCAAGTGCAAGGTGATGCACATTGGAGCCAAAAATCCTAACTATAAATACACGTTGATGGGGTCTGAACTGGCAGAGACAGATCAAGAGAGAGATCTTGGAGTTGTAGTAGATAACTCACTGAAAATGTCGAGACAGTGTGTGACTGCAATAAAGAAGGCCAATGCTATGCTGGGGATTATTAGGAAGGGTATTGTAAACAGATCAGCCAATATCATAATGCCGCTATATAAATCAATGGTGCGACCTCATCTGGAATACTGTGTGCAATTCTGGTCACCACACCTTAAAAAGGATATTATAGCTTTGGAAAAAGTGCAGAAAAGAGCAACTCGAATGATAAAAGGGTTGGAACACTTTCCCTATGAGGAACGGTTAAGGCGCTTAGGGCTCTTTAGCTTGGAGAAACGACGACTGAGGGGTGACATGATTGAGGTTTATAAGATTATGCATGGGAAAGAGCAGGTAGAGAAAGAGGTACTTTTCTCCCTTTCTCACAATACAAGAACCCGTGGGCACTCCATGAAATTGCTGAGCGGTCGGGTTAGAACGGATAAAAGGAAGTACTTCTTCACCCAAAGAGTGATTAACACTTGGAATTCACTGCCACAGGAAGTGGTGGCAGCTACAAGCATGGACGGCTTCAAAAGGGAATTAGATAAGCATATGGAGCAGAGGTCCATCAGTGGCTATTAGCCACAAGGTATAGATAGGGACTCTGGGGCAAGTGATGCTCTGTCATCTTGGTGCTTGGGGGGGGTCAACAGTGGGAGGGCTTCTAATGTCCTGGCCCCACTGGTGGACCTCCTGATGGCACTGGTATTTCTGGCCACTGTGGGATACAGAGTGTTGGACTGGATGGGCCTTTGGCCTGATCCAACATTGGCATCTCTTATGTTCTTATATGTTCTTATATCTTCTGTAAGCTGTGCGTACATAATAGGCCTGACTCTTAAGGTCTCTAAAGGCAGTTTCTAACCAGACCAGACCAGGGATCTCTGCACTCTTCAGAGCTAACTCCCTGTTTGATTGGGTAGGGAATATTCTTCTCCCTCCAGAAGATCCATCCCCTTTCCTTGGTCAAATGGGAGTCTTTGCCTACTTCCCAAACTTCCCTGCCAACTTTCCCCCAATTTGCCTGTCTGTGTTAAACTGCTGAAACTGTCAATACCCAACTCTTCTCAGCTAGAGCTAAAATCAGACTGAATTCTCCTCAGCATCCAGTTCAGAAGTCTTTTTCTGCTCAGCTGATGCTAACCAATTAGTTCTCTTGGTACAGCCTGTCACTCAAGGCTCTCTGGCTCCTTGAAGAATTAACCCTTCACAGTCCTTTATCTGTTTACACAGAACTTCTAAGCTTTTAAAAGCACAGTCCATCACACATGTCATTTTTAAAGGGTTTTTCCCCCTTGACAGCATGATCTAGCATGCCATATAAAATTAATTTTGAAACTCTTGGAAGTTCCAAACATTGGTCCACACTAAAGATTTACACCAGTTTCACAACTGGCAAATTGTCAAGATGGTCAGCCAAGGAACCCTGGGCATTTGCAGTTCTGTGAAAAGACTAAAGATTTCCACTAAAGGATTCTCAGGACCTTCATCATACTATACTTTGGGTTTATTTGTGAAATATAATGATAGTTTAAAATGCCACACGCTTCTACCACCATAGTAGCTTTCAATGTCTGGAAAACTTTCTGACTTTGTTTGTTTGTTTGTTTTTTACATGAAACAATTCAGCCATGCTATTCCTCATCTGTAGTCTAAAGTGGTACATTCCTGGAAGGACTGGGTCACAGGATATATCTAAATATGTCATTCCACTCTATATCTGCAGGTATGAAATAAACTAGATAGGGCTGTTAGTGATTTGCCGATAGTTAAAATATGACCTGGACAGCCCAGGTTGACCCGATTTTGTCAGATCTCAGAAGCTAACCAGCATTAGTATTTGGTCAGTATTTGGATGGGAGACCACACAGTGTGAGCTAGCTCACAATTGTTTTGCCTCCAGCTCAGATTTTTGTCTTCGCTCAGGAAGGATGGCTTCAGAGCAAACTAATTTATGCAGCAGCCAAATCACTCGCTCACAACTTTAATGCCAGCAGCTCACAAAGTGGAATTTTTGCTCACAAGACTCCACAGCTTAGAGGGAGCATTGGAGACAACCAAGGAATACCAGGGTCACTATACAGAGGCAGGCAATGGCAACCCACCTCTGAACATCTCTTGCCTTGAAAACCCTATGGGGTCTCCATAAGTCAGCTGTGACTTGGCAGCCATACACACACACACACACACACATACTTGCTATAAATCACATAGGGCTTGATGAGCCCTGTTTGCCTGGACAGAAGCCTGTGCTCATATACACCTATCATGTCTATGACTTTCTCCTGCTCTTCAGTCAAAGAATGCAACTTCTGAATTTCCATTCCTTGACTGAGCAAAAGAAGTCATCTAGAAAGTGATCTAAAAGAGATGCACAGCTTTTCATTCCCCATAACAGCCTGCCATGCTATCTGCATACATGATATGGGGGGACAGGGGAAATGGGGCTCTGTTACACCATGGGGAGACCCAACGTGCATATGTTCTTCTCCCACATCGTACTAGACTGAACCCCCTACTCTTTCAACACTGCCATAGTACCACTGTTGCATTTGCCCCATAAGCATTCACATAAACAAAATAGTCAAGTATTTCATGTTAGCATTACTTACAGAGGTGATTGTACCATCACAAATATCAGTGAACAAAGGTCAAGCAGTTTTTATAAATGGTATATTTCCCAAAAGTCAAGAAATACATTATTTCAACTGGCTTTTCTTTTTTCTTCACCATGTCAATATCGTATCATATTTAAGGAAAACCCTGCTGGTAAACGGTTTGGGTTTTGTTAAATTTAACCTTTATCTGGCAAATGGTAATTATGATGGATACAATTCATGTGTCCCACACTAATAAAGTTATTTTAACCCGTGTTACACCACCAGACGTCCATGATCTGTCTAATGGAGAGTGCACATCCATCTGAGCAAGCCCCACTGAAATGAATGGGACCTGTGAAGCAGCAGTGGCTGGAGTCTTATAAGAGCCATAAGTGTCTAAAATAATATTCATTACAATGTGTATATTTGCAAACATTGTAAAATCTGGAAAAAAAGACATCTCCCGAGGTACTGAATCCAGCCAAGCATATTTCCCCCATTGCTTTAGATCATTGACGACTACGAGCAGAAAATATGGCAAAAACAGCCCTCTTGTCTAGAATATTTTACATGCTCTACATAGTTTAAAAATATGTGGCTTATTAATGACTGGTTTTTTCAGCCTCCCCAATAAGCTTTTTTTTATTAACATGGCAGTCCTTTACTGATATGAGTGTCACACAATTCCGTCCTGTGCATGTATCCTTTATGATGTTTAATATAAAAGATAGCCCAGTATTTATATCCTTCACAATAACAGAATGGATTGTTTTAAGGTTATACAGTCCAGCTGTGATAAAGAAAGAAGGAACCTTACAAAATGATAAATATTTTCATTAAAAAACTTTAAAACTAAAAGTTCAAAGATATGTTCTCCTCTCTTATATCTTGTCAAAACATGACTTAGGGCCCAAAACTAATCTACTTTCAATTTTATTCCATATTTCAGTGCTGTCATAGTACTCAGCAGAGAGTATTGGAATACGATCATTTTTTATTTTGTTGATGTTACCGACAGCTTTATTTCACAAAGCAATCTTATACTATGTCTACCAGTGGCAGGTCACAAAGGTCAAATAGTCTATCCTTACAGGTAGAGAGCTTATTAAATGGCACGTCTATTAAACCCAATGGACAACATAAAGAAACATTTCAGCAAAATATTTTTAACATAGTTCAATGAAAATATGAGTGGAAAGGGTAGTAAATAATTTAAACGGATGCCGATATGAAACTTAGATTTTGTGTGTATGCGTATGCGCATATTTTTTGAAGAACCTTCAAAAATAATTCTGTAAGTAAAATATGTAGAATAAAAAAGAATCTGTCAGAGAGATCAACTTGGTCCATACAGATATTTACTTTGTGTGTTGCATTTATTTGCAGCTACAAACATTCCTTGAAAAGCATGATCTGGCCATAGTGACTCATGCTCTGATTACATCCAGGTTAGATTACTATAATGCAAACAGCCCCGTTGCCAGAGCGACACATAGCGTCATGTCCTGGCAATGGCGGTGCAACACGTTTCACCGTCCCCGCGGCAGGGATTCTGCAAAGACATGCGATCCCCAACCGCGATTTGGCGAGATGTGGGAGCCCTAATAATGCATGCTATGTGGGGGTGTCTTTGAAAGAGGGTCTGGAAACTTCAACTGGTCCAAAATGTGGCAGCCATGCTGTTGTAAGGACTTAGTTACAAAAAAACATATCACCTCTGTGCTGCAATATCTGCACTGTCTACCCATCTGTTTCTGGGCACAATTCAAAGTGCTGGTTCTTCTAACAACCCTGTAACGAAATGTACACATATTGCATATGGGGTGTATTTCTTCCTCATGGTAAATTCCAATGTATCTAGGTGTAGAAACATTCCCACAATATTTTTTGTGGTAAATATTGTGTTTCACAGTACTCAAATATCCAGAGCTTGAAAACACTGCCATAATGTAGACTGTTTCTTTGTGCAGATTCACCTTATGTAACTTAACACCAGTATGAACCCTTTACAAAGCTATACTGTTTTATTTGAAACAACAAAAACTATGTTTCAAACCTATTAGACAACTAACATAAATTTCCATGAATTTTAAAGAAAAACATCTAAACTCATTATTTCAAAATTGTTATATCTTGAGGTATTTTTCTGCCTCATGAATATCTCTCTTTGTGGCAAAGTAAATATCCTCCAGGTTATCAGAAAGTCATCAGGTTGTCATGAAAGGCTTTATCTCTCTAGAGCACTTAAGATGGTTTCCTGGATAAGTTTTTTTTTCTTAATAAACTCATGGAGTTCTTATTTACCCCAATACGTTAAAAGGGCTTGGGGGGGACCCAAATGCAAAATGCAGATTTCTGGGGTTGTTTTTAACCCCAGGGTTTTTTCCCCCCAAGCAATAAAACTCTAAGTAGTAAGTGGCTCTACTATTGGGATATTTGGTTAATATAGCAGAGTTTGCCCAGTCCTTGAAGTGTGCTATTGACTGAAGAATATAAATCTCCCAAGAAGTATATTGCAAAAAAAGATAAACTTGCATTTATTCAAGTAAGTCTAGTTCACATTCAGGTTGCAGTCAAAAGAAGAGAAAGAAGCCTAATCTAAAGAGCACTTTCCCTATCACAAATGGCCAGCTTGTCCGGCATCATGTGTGTGGGAGTATGAGGGCATTATATCTACAGGAGAGACCTGCAGAGATATGTCTCCCCATGGAAGGCCATGTGAATAGAAGTGAGAGGACAGAGAGAGGAGGAGTCAGAGGGCAGCTCCCAGGTTAAGACAAAGAAAGGCATCTCATTCAAGGAGATAACACCTATACATACTTAGAGTGATGTAGCACCGCCCGCCCCCCCAATGATCAGGCATGATGAGTCACTCACTCCAACACTCCCTCTCAACTCTGTATGCTGTTGAGGTTCACAATGTTCAGGCTGTCCCACAGGCCTTGGTATTTGTCTCTTGGTAGCAGGTTGGTAAATATGTCTGCTGTCATTTTCTCAGTGGGACAGTAGAGTAGCATGACAACTCCTTGTCCCTGCAGGACCCTTATATACTGGTTCCTAATTCCAATGTGCTTTGTCCGCACGCTGTTCTTTTCTGAAAGAAAGAGTGCTATACAACTCTGGTTATCCTCCCGCAGTTGAACTGGCAAAGGTTCCTTAATACCCAAACCCTCCAGGAACATTATAAGCCACTCTAATTCTCTGCATGCTTCAGAAGCAGATATAAATTCTGCTCCGGTAGATGAGTGGGCAACAATTTCTTGTTTATGACTTGCCGAACTTATAGTATCACTCCCATAGAAAAATACATAAGTGCAGTGGATCTTCGGTCTGGTCTTTCTCCAGCCCAGTCTGCATCAGCATATCCCAACAGCGTGAGATTACTAGTTGCTGGCAATCTCAGTTTAAAGTGTGCAATACCCTTTAAGTAACTCATCACCCTTTTAACTGCAGTCCGATCCTTTGTGGTGGGTGTGCTAACCCTTCTGGATAATATACTTACAGCTGTTGCAATGTCAGGTCTTGTTGTCATCACTAAGTATAGAAGCTTGCCTATGGTAGCTCTGTAGTTATTATTTTTTGCTGTGGTTCACTCTTTGGCTCTGAGCCATTTAAACCTCTCCTTTCTGCTCTTCACAAAAAACAACTGAGCAGCGGGAAGCAGAGAGCAGGGGGTTAAATGGTTCTGAGCCCTGTTTTCTGCTCCCCACCACTCAACTGTTTGGTTTAAATGGCTCAGAATCATTTAAGCCCTTGCCTTCTGCTCCCCACAGGGGGGTGAAATGGGTCCAAGCCATTTTATCCTCTGCTTTCTGCTTGCTGCCGCTTTTGTTGGGGAGCAGAAAGCAGGGGGTGAAATAAGTCAGAGCCATTCCCCCTCCCCCGCCCGCTTTTGGCTCACCACTGCTTTTGGTAGGGAGTAGAAATGGCTCACAAACTGATACAAACCAATTCAGTTTGCAAACTGGCATATCAGTGTGTGGTTCGGTTCATTGTTCTGCCATGTACTGAATCACAAAAATGTGGTTCATGCCTATCCCTAATGCTGAGTCATGCACTCCAACATGTACTTCAGTGACTGTGTTTACTACTGTACAGATGAGAATGTCCTAAGAGGACAAATTTGTTTAGCCACTGTTCTATGGAGTTTGTCAAAAAGTACAACTGGGACAGCAAACTAACCCTGGGGTTATTTCCAAGGCTATATACAGCTTGGGGCCTGGGTATCTGAAGGAACATCTCCTTCCATACTGTCCAGCCCACCAGTTAACATGTGCCTCCCAAGCCCTGCTGCCTGTGCTCCTATCTTCAGAGGTGAGGCTGATAGTAACAATAGATGGACTACTTTCAGTGCTGCATCTCTCCTTCAGAATGCCCTTCCCCCTGACACATGCCTGGTGCCTGCCTTTCTTTCCTTTAGGAGCCAGGCCAAAACATTTATCTTTACCAAGGCTTTTAACTGTTTTTATCTTTTCTAAAAAGTTGTTTTATTGTCTGCTCTGAGCCTGAGGACTTTTTATTAATATCGTTTTAGCCTACTCTGTTTGTTTTATGCTGCTTTTGTGCCTGATTTTTATTGGCTTGCCATTTTCTGAGTTGTTTGATTGCCTTTTTTTCTTTTCTATTGTTGGATTCTTTGGTTTTTATTGTTTTAGTGGTGAGCTGCCTCTAGCAGGTTTGGGAAATATGGCATACAAATTCTCCAAGTAAATAATTGATAAACAAACAAACATACAAACAAATATTTCTAGATAACTAGATTGTTGACATTTAAAATGTTCACATGGAAGAAAAAAGACAGAAAACATACAGTCCCATCTTCTACAACCAATAGACACAGTTTCCTGCTGCCGTGACAGCTTCTGCCTCCTTTTTCCAGTATACAACTTCCCAAACTGGTTCCTTCACCCTTGTCTTTAAACATTTGCTTCATAAACACTATCCACCTAAGGCTGTGCAGAGGGTGGAGCCAGCAACTCTGCATAGGGGATGAATGGAGATCAGGCACCTGGGAATCTGCAAACAGCAAGTTACAATGCTATGTTACTAATTAGGTGAGTCAAACCTAAACTTGAATGCAGGGTCCACTTACAGGTATGTTCTCTTTGGAATCCTGTATTTCATATTATGACAAAAGCTTTGGTATTGCTTTCTTCATAACTCGATCATCTTATGGTGATTTAAATTGGGAAAGTATCTGTCATTTTTAATTTTAGAATAATAGTCAAAAATCACAGCACAATTTGAGTAAAGCACAACATTTTCAAACAACGAGGGCACAGTCCATCCAAGTGAAGCATATGTAGCCCTGCTGATTTCAGTGGGAAAATAAAGTTTCTGCTTATCTCTTAATTCTATTCCTATGTTGAAGTCTATGGGGGGGTGTGAGTAACACAGATTTCTTTATATAGTTTTCTTCAAATAGAGGAAAATATTTATTCCTACAGAACTGAGATTTTGTTTTTCTTTCTGGAGCTTCCTCCTCTGCATGCATTGTTCTTCATGCACATCACATACTGATATATGACATCTCCCAATTTCAATATTAGTGTCTTCATAACTATATTTATAGAAGGAGGGTAAAAATGAGTCATACATGTGATGCTTAAGTCATATATTCAAATAACAACTCGTGGTGCTTTGCCTTCATGTTTGCTATCTATTCCATGTGACTAAATGCAGTGGCCTTCAATAGAATTAGGACTGCAACCATAGCATATATTTGTGAAGTGGCATTTACAGATGTCCTGTTTTAGTCAATGGCCTGATTTTGGCATTTGAGGTCATGCAAGTGGACCCTGCTGGAGACTGCAAACCACTCACTTTTTATCAGTAGGTTCTCCTGGTCAGATAATTAATGAAATACAGAAACATAAAACATGAGTTGTTAAAGTTCACAATTACCTTCCCTCACAGCTTCACTCTGAGCGCACTGTCCTTGCTTTAACACGCGGTAAATCATCTACCTAAATGTATTTGCACCCAATCATTTTTTAAAGTCACAATCTTTGTAGTGTCAACTTGTCAAGGGTCAAAGGGAAGAACAGGCAAGATTCCCAAATCAATCTGCTTGTAGAAACTGTCTCATTTCATTTCAAATTACCTGCTGGGGCCGAAGCAGCAGGCAATGGACAAACTGCCTTCCTCCATAAACCATGACAGCACAGGTCGAACTTATGTGATCATTCATAAGGGGCAAGTCAAGCTGGGCTGTCATTAACTACTTTTAAACTGCTGTGCAGGGTTAAGTGATCTTGCAAGGCAGCAGCAGATATAAATACTATTTGGACAGTTTAATGTCAAGAGACAACTCCTTTGGGATTAAAACTGTGTAACCCGATAGTACAGTTGTCGATGGAGGGATTAAGGTAGTTTGGGGTTGCTTCTTGGAGTCCCAGACTTTGCATGTGCTTTGCATAGTATCCAGATGTCAAAAGCAGGATGCGATCCCATAAACTTTACTACACTCTCCTAAACCTTTAATTCCAACCTCCTGGTGTTGGAACACTTCTTATTTTGCAAGGAAACATCCTCAGGTGATGCACTCTTAAACCTTCAGACCTAAAAACTGGAGCTGGCAATGGCTTTATCACCTATTTTCTCTTGGGGTGGTATTTGTCCTAATCATCCTACATATTAAAAGAAAGTCAAGGTTAACAATGTTAAATTATAAAACCTTTCCAAACAAGTTCTCTGTTTAATGTGGTTGTGGTCAAATTTATGTTTAATGTGGTCAAATTATTCCTAATGTGAAAGTGAGTCAGTAAAATCACTTACCAAGGACTTTACTATGAGATTTATAGTGCCACCCTAAGCAGAGTTATACCTTTCTCAGTCCATTAAATTTAGTGGGCTTAGAATGGTGTAATTCTGCTCAGGGAGGCACTGTTAAACACATAGGCGCCACCTATGTTGGAGAAGCAACAGCCTGCTAAGAGTCTAGTAGTCACTATAAACACTGCTAAAAGAGTAGTTTAGTCCACTTGTACCCTGGGGGAGAGGGGCTGTGGTGCATTCTCTAGTGTTTAAAGTTTATTGAATGCTTTCTCTTGCAGTTCAGCCTACCTCTTGTGTCTCCTTTCTGCTGTGTGTTAATATGTGTAGTTGTTGTTCAGTCGCATAGTCGAGTCCGACTCTTTGCGACCCCATGGACCAGAACACGCCAGGCCCTCCTGTCTTCTGCCATCCTCTGAAGTTGGCTCAATTTCATGTTCGTTGCGTCTATGACACTGTCTAACCATCTCATCCTTTGCCGTCCCCGTCTTCTTTGACCTTCAATCTTTCCCAGCATCAGGGTCTTCTCCAGGGAGTGCTCCCTTCTCATTTGGTGGCCAAAGTATTTGAGCTTCAGTTTCATTATCTGGCCTTCCAGGGAACAGTCAGGGTTGATTTATTTTAGGATTGACTGATTTGATCTTCTTGCAGTCCAAGGGACTCTCAAGAGTCTTCTCCAGCACCATAGTTCAAAAGAATCTATTCTTCGGCGCTCGGCCTTCCTTATAGTCCAGCTCTCGCAGCCATACATGACTACTGGGAATACCATTGCTTTGACCATGCGGACTTTTGTTGGCAGGGTGATGTCTCTACTTTTTATCATGCTGTTTAGGTTCGCCATCGCTTTCCTCCCAAGGAGCAGGCGTCTTTTAATTTCA
Organism: Gekko japonicus; assembly: GCF_001447785.1. NCBI lineage: Eukaryota > Metazoa > Chordata > Lepidosauria > Squamata > Gekkonidae > Gekko > Gekko japonicus. The sequence goes on from NW_015169792.1 coordinate 921,869, forward strand.
TGGCTGCTGTCACAGTCTGCGGTGATCTGGGATCCCAGGAACGTGAAGTCTGTCACTACTTCCACGACTTCCCCTTCTATTTGCCAAGGAGTGATGGGGCCAGATGCCATGATCTTAGGATTTTTTAATGTTGAGCTTCAAGCCCACTTTTGCGCTCTCCTCTTTTACCCTGAGCAAGAGGCTCTTTAAGTCCTCTTCACTTTCTGCCATTAGAGTGGTATCGTCTGCATATCTGAGGTTGTTGATCTTTTTCCCAGCATTCTTAATTCCGGCTTGTGATTCATCAAGGCCAGCATTTCGCATGAAATATGTGTAGTGCTTGTGCTCTAAAGGCCTTTCTGTCATTATAGTGGCCTGCAGTCAGTTATTGTCTTTCTGCAAAACCCTGTTGCAATAAATGCATTGAAAGCAAAGTCCAAAGCATATATTAAACTATTTCCTAAACTCTGCCAGCAGCCTACGCAAGCAGGAGATGAGCTAGACTGAAGCCCAGTAGCACCTTAGAGACCAACAAGATTTTCGGAGTGTAAGCTTTTGAGAGTCAAAGCTCTCTTCATCACGTACCAAGACGGAGAGATTGTTGACTCTTGAAAGCATATACCTGAACATCTTCTTGGTCTCTAAGGTGCACCTGGACTTGAATCCAGCTGTTCTGCTGCAGACCAGCATGCCTACCCTCTGAAACAAACAGGAGATGAATAGCCAGGGCTACTTTTGGGCAGGAACGCACAGGAACAGAGTTCCGGCTGGCTCCCAAGTTGGCCACGCCCAACAGGAACTCATTAGCATAATAGGCCACACCCAACAGCAGAAACTCATTAGGACTGGCTACATTAGGGGTGTGTGGCCTAACATGCAAAGGAGTTCCTGCTACAAAAAAGGCCCTGGGTTTTGACCACAAACAAGGTAAACAGAATAAGAAGCAAAAGGTGGGTGGGGCTGGATGACCACACTTCTGGTAACATGGGAATGCGGCTTAATGAGCGGTGCAGTCAGGGGTGTGGCCCAATATGCTAATGAGTCCCTGCTTCTGGGTGTGGCCTATTATGCTAATGAGTTCCTGCTGGACTTTTTCTATTTAAAAAGCCCTGTGAATAGCAAAATTGTTGATGGGCCAAACCACCTCAGTCAGAGCCTTCTCCCTTTCTACATCCAGCAGGGTTTAGAGTGGTGGTGGTGGTGGTGGTGGTGGTTTTTAGTGAGAAACATTCAGTCAAGTCATTCCCTGCCTGCAGTCTGACATGGTATAATCTAGAAACAGCTTTACAATTACCATGCCTAACGTTCTGCTGCCTGTCAGTTATTTTTCCTGCACTTCTGGAGATTTTAAAGACTGTGTTTAGACTGATTTTTTAAATGCGATTATCTGGGGGGGGCGGGAACTTGAAGGTTCAAGAAAGCAGGGGATACACTCTCAAATAAATGCAGCAATTAATTCTGCCAAGCAGTCAAAAGCTTTTGTGGACCTCACATATTCATATAATCAAAATATCCTAGCTCTTCAGGTAGAATACATGCCTAAATTTATACATGACATCAAAAACTTATTCATGAAAGCAGAAATCTCATAAACTACAAAGAGATCATTTATACATTCGCATGAAGGTTTCTTGATGGCTCAAGGGGCAAGTATAATGTTAAAGAATCTAATGGTGCATGCTAACTTCTACCATTTCTCCTGTGCAACCCAATCATAAGTATGTTTATTCAGAAGTAGGCCCCACAAAGTTAATTGGCTTTCACTCCCCCAAATAAATGCCCATAGGATTGCATTCATTTATGTTAATGCACCTAAATATCATAGAATCACAGAGTTGGAAGGTATCTCCAGGGTCATCTAGTCCAACCCCCTGCACAATGCAGGAAATTCACACATACCTCCCCCACACACCCCCAATGACCACTGTTCCACACCCAGAAGATGACAAAAAAAACCTCCAGGATCTCCAGCCAAACTGGCCTGGAGAAAAATTGCTTCCTGACCCCAATGTAGTGATCAGCATTTTCTTGGGCATGTAAGAAAGGGCCGCAAGAACTAAGCACTGATGCAACCTTTCCTGCCCTCCCTCTCATGATCTGCCTAAGTTCACAGAATCAGCATTGCTGTCAGATGGCCATCTAGCCTGTTTGAAAACCTCCAGGGAAGGAGACCCCACCACCTCCCAAGGAAGCCTGTTCCACTGAGGAACAGCTCGCTCTGTCAGGAAGTTCTTCCTAATATTTAGTCAAAAATTCTTCTGATTTAATTTCAACCTGTTGGTTCTGGTCCGACCTTCTGGGGCAGTACAAAACAACTCCATGTGATCCTCGATATGATAGCCCTTCAAACATGCCAGCACAATAAAATCAAAGTGCAGTTTTTAGTACAAATTTAGGAAATTCATTTCTGTAGCCCAAGCTGAGCCTGTAACTAAACAAAATGAAGTTTTCTCAGAAGAAATGTTTTGAAATTTATATCAACTTTGTTTAATATAAGCATAGCTGGAGGGCATGAAGCATCTTCACTAATTGAAGCAGAATGTTTTCAACATCTGTATGATGTCAAGAGCAGCATTGACAGTACAGTTTGTGAGGTGCTTCAAATTTTGTTCATATTAGGATGTAATTATATGATGGAGAACCTCAACTGCAGCAAGACTTCACTTCTCCAAAATCCCCTGATCCAGTTACATTCCCTATTCTGGATAGCTTTTCTATGACCTCCTACAAATATGGCTTAGGATCTTTTCTAGGTATTCTTGCTTTGTGGGCAAATCTAACCTTTCCTTGAATGAATTGCAAAATATTCACAAGCCAATTTCTTTGATTTATATGAATGGAGAATGTTGACATTCAGTTACAGATCAGTAGTTTTATCCTGAGATCCCCCCTCCCATTCAAACCACTACTTAAAGGAACCACCCTTTTGGTTGTGTTAGCTGAACCTTCTTTCAACAAACTATCAAAGGTCCTGAGTTCAGTCCCAGGCATCTCCAGTCAAAAGGACGTGTGGCCCCTCCTAGAGCCCATTCCTTTTACATGGTGGCTTCTTCTACCTTGTGGAACAGGCTCCCTGAGGAGGGGCATGCAGTCTTGTAAAAATGTAGGAGGTTCTGTGAGGTAATTTATTTGTGAAGGCTTTGAATGGGGTTTAAGTAGCAGGCATTGGGGGGGAGCCATTGAAGCTTTTCTGTATTTCGAATGCTTTTAATTTTTAGAACCGAAAGCCACCCTGGGCCATTAGCGAAAGGTAGACTATAACTATTTTAATCAGCAAAGAAATCTATTAGGACCAAGAGACCTTGGAAAGCTGCTGCCACTCCGAGTACACAAAAACGATGTGCCAATGGTATGATTCAGGGTAAGGCAGTTTTACCTTTGCAATACCGTTAATGATTGTTTTAATTCTGTTTTTATGTATTGGCATATGTGCCCTATTTGTGAGCTGCCCTGAGTCCACTTGCGGGGAGGGCAGGCTAGAAATTTAATGATAAATAAATAAATAATTTTTTTAGCAAACTGGAAGTTGCTGCCATAGATTGGTAAGTCATATTTGGGACATTTTTAATTTTATGTTGCTGTTTAGAGTGAATGATTACAATTTCTGTGGTCTTCCCACAGCAAGGCTAATGGTGTAAGCAGCCACAGTATTGGCTCTTCCCTTCTTCTCTTGAACTCTAGACGTTATAAAAATGGTGTGGGAAAGGAGTCACTACAGAAATTACCACATCACGAACTTTAGAAGGGACACTGAAAGGACACTTCTGAGACTCTCCCATTGCTTTTGGATAGGACCCACAGTAAGACTGTGCTTAACCACAGGTCAGGATAAATGCCTATGTACTCCAGGTGGCATATACTAAGGTCTTAACTGGTTACAGGTAACAAGCAGTAATTCTATACCCACTGGCAAAGATTTTCTAAGTAATTTCTCATAGTATGGCATAGTGGAGTACAAAGATGCCTATCTAGCATGGTAAATGCTTGATATTAATAATGCCTATTAATCAAGGATGAACAGATTGCTAGGAGTTATGTGGTACTGATGATCCATTCCCACAATACAAGGCACCAAGTTTGTTCTGATAGATCACAGCTGTGCCCCCCTGCTCTGGAAAGCACTTTTAACAACTCCTGATTTATGTTTCGATGTACATAGGCGCTACTTTTGTTTCAAATGCATCTGCCATTGTTTTATATGCAGACAAAGCCTGATGGGTCATGTCTCTGGAAAGAACATTTTGGCAAAAACATACGTGCAAAGGATTTCTTGAGTGAAACAACTGAAGTCAGAAAGGTATTCCGCACTAATAATAATCAGACCTCTGGCCCCAGAGTAACATCCACTGAGATCTTCAGAGAAGTTGAGAAGTTTCTAAGGGAACCATTTCTTTGCATTAATCTAGTTATACAATGAGCTAACATGGAAACTGAAAGGAATGCCTTAGGACATCCGCAATTCCTCAGGCCCTGCAGAGAAAGAATCTCTGTTTAAGAAGGTTACATGAAAGTTGCCATTTTAATAATGATCAAGGTTTATCACTAGGGAGAGCTAGCGAGTTCAGAAGCATGGAAGGCAAGATACTAATACAGCAAACATGATTAAGATGCAAAGGGGGGAAAATGGCTTCCCACACGCTGAGAAAGCAAATGCTGATCTACAGAAATATTAATAATTATAAATATTATATTCACTAACCCTCTCTGTAGACCTCTTTGTGAATACTAAATTTGGCTCGCTTACAACTATATTAATCCGGAAGCCAGAAGAACTGAACTCATGCCTGAGCAGTAAAAGCAAAAACAAAAAGTTTGAATATGACATTAATAACATCTGATGGGTGGGTGGGGAAAACTTGCAGCCCTTACATTTGGAACAAAAAAATGTAATTAGGGGAGGGAGATAGTTTGGTTCTATTTCTGACCAATAACTGGAGAGTACCAGAACAGATCCAAGGCAGGCTGCAGAATCTCTCCATGATGGAAAATGCCCTCAAGCGCAGCTTGACCCCAGAGGGGTTTTATGGCAAGAGATGTTCAGAGGTGGTGTGCCATTGCTTGCCTCTGTATAGCAACCCTGGACTTCCTTGGTGGTCCTCCTGTCCAAGTGCTATAGAGGGCAGACCTGCTTTAGCTTCCGAGATCTAATGAGATCAGGCTAGCCTGAACCCTACAGGCCAGGAAGAGTCTCTCCATAGTCCTCTGTAAAATATTGACATGATCAAGAACTGACACAGGTCCCACTCAATGGACACCAGTAGTCACCCCTGGCAACATGGGGGGGCGGGGTGTGCCTGTGGAAACTGGTGTCAGTGATGTCACAGGTTTGGGTAAAAATCAAAGAGACACGGGCCCTTTCTGCTCTCTCCCCACTTTACCATTCTACCTCCAAGAGGCTGCAGGGGGTCACCAGGTAGCAGCATCATGAGTGGGGAAGGAGTGTGCTCCTTCTCCCAGGCAGCTCTAAGGCTCAGTTGCCTTGGATCTGGTTGGGTAGATGATGACGAGTGTGTGCCATGCCTGTCACCTCCTCCCACATGGCTTCTTTACCCACGCTGGCACTCCAAGCAAACAGCAGGCCTTCATAGGCCACCGGTCTAGTACCTGCTGGTATTGATATACTGTATTGCCTTAGGGGTGTTTTGCATGTGCATCTGTTTACTTCTCTATGCTTGATTACTGTAGACTTTAAGTCAGGCAACTGAAAGTGTGAGCTGACTCGATTGCATCTAAGTAATGCCTTGAAGCTTCAGTCATTGAGTGAGAAACATGCACATGTGAACCAGCCCCACTGCACTGACACCAATGCTGGTGCAGCAAAAAGCCTCAACAGCCACTTGTGATCAGTAATCACAAAGCCCTGTTGTTAAATAGTGGGTTCATGAGACTAGTGCGGTTTCAGCATAGCTTCTTTATTAAGAACGTAATACAACACACAAGCGGCAAGCCGCAACTATATACAAAAACCCATAGTCCAAAACACACACACCCCAAAATACAAACACACTAATAGGCAATAGGCTTCATGCGGATGTTCACTGATTGGGCAGCTCAGCAAGGGCAGCCAATCCAAATGTAGTAGCCAGGAGCCTCTCGAACAATGAGTGTGCTCAAAGCTCTCAATACACAACACCCCTCCTCCCTAAGACAGGGTTGGACCCAATTGCAAACATAGTCCTGCAGGTAGCGGGGTGGTGCCTGCACACAGTGAGAATGTCTCAGTTCACTGCTTGGTGCAGGCAAGCTACAGTCTGGTGTGGCCGGCCGCAAGGCCGCTGGCACCACAAGAGACTCTGCGTTGGAGATAGGAAGGCTTACCCTAACTCTGCTCCTCCCTGATAGTTGAGTCACGGGGTTGTTTGGAACCTGCTGCAAAACTGTCTCCTGTGCTTCAGTGCTGTCATGGCCTCAGGAGTGGTTGCCGTGGGGTTGCTTCCAGCTGCCAGTGCCCTCTCCGGTCACCTGCGCCAAAGTTAATCCCGGTGGCACCGCAGGTCTCGACCCTTGGGGTGGACACCTTGTATGACACCAGCCCCGTTGCCCTAGATACTGTTGCTGCAACCCAGGCCGGGCCCTCACTGTAGTTCTGGACATAGATCATGTCTCCTGGCTGGAACGCTCTCACTTCTCCCTCTGCATCAGGTTGCGGAGGATCCTCTGGAGACAGATCTGGGTGCAGTCTGTCAAGCTGTGTGGTGAGCAGCTGGTTCATCAGGAGCTCCGCTGGGCTGCGCCCCATTGCAGAGTGGGCCATGACATGCTGCTGAAGCAAGAAAGCAGCCAGTTGAGTGTGCCAGTCTCCCTGGGTTATCTGGCGGAGGCTGTCCTTCATTGTCTGCAACATCCTCTCAGCTTGCCTGTTGCTCGAAGGGTGGAAGGGAGCAGACATAACGTGCCAAATGATGTTGTCAGTCAGGAACCACTGGAACTCCACTGATGTGAATTGGGCCCCATTATCGGACACGATGGTGTCGGGCAGCCCGTGTGTAGCAAAGAGGCGCTGAAGTGTGCAGATGACGACAGTGGAGGACATGGTAGATACTAGGAAAACCTCTAGCCATTTGGAGTATGAGTCCACTATGATCAGGAAAGTCTGTCCCCGGAATGTGCTGGCGAAGTCCATGTAGAACCTACACCACGGTGTGCGTGCTGCTTCCCATGGATGCACTGGAGCTTGTGGCAGGGCTGGCCGTGACTCTTGGCAGGGATTGAATTGGCACTTTTCCTTCTTCACCTTCAGTCCCGTGGTCTGCAGTTGGCGGAGGACGGCCCGGAGTCACTCGGCGAGTTCAGTCTCAGAGCCTCCGGTGATAAGGATGACATCAAAATATGGAATGACACCTGGGAGTCCCCAGAGAAGACCTTCCACAAAATACAAACACACCAATAGGCAATGCTTCACGCAGATGTTCCCTGATTGGCTGGCTCAGCAAGGGCGGTCAATCCAAATGTAGCTGCTAGGAGCCTCTCGAACAATAAGTGTTCACTCAAAGCTCTCAATACACAACACCTGTGACCTTACACAGTCATTCAGGGCAGGCCTGAAAATATTTTCAGCATGGTCTCACTCACGCCACATAACTATGTGCCCCAGAGAGCCTTGCACTCCACGGATAATCATCCACTCGTTGTCCCCAGCCCGAAATACATTTGCCTAGCCTCAACACGGGCCAGGGCTTTCTCAGCAGTGGCCCCAGCCTGGTGGAACAGGCTCCCAACTGAGATCAGGGCCCTGCGGGACCCGTCACAGTTTCGCAGAGTCTGCAAAACGTAGCCGTTCCACCAGGCCTTTGGTTGAGGCAACGTGCATCTACCAGCTGGCCTCCCTGTTGCTGTTGCAGTATGCTGCTATTAACAAGACCTTTATGGCTCAGCTTCGGCCCATTCATTCCCGGCTGTAGGAACTGAAAACTGAAATTTGCTGCACTGCCCACTTTAACTGGCTTTTGCTGGTTTTATTATCTTGATTTAATGTTTGATATCTATTAACTGAATTATTTTAAGTTGGTATTGGAATTTATTGTTGTGACCCGCCCTGAGCCCATTTGCTGGAAGGGCAGGATATAAATTGAAATAATAAATAAATAAGTAAATCAACTATCCAGAGAGCCGTCTGAAGGAATCCGATATGAGCCTGCTCCTGAATCTCAGCCGGCCTGGCCCTGAGTGTTGGGTCATGCCTGGCTGGGGGAGCCTTACATGACCCAATGTGAACTCTGTCTAAGAAGAGCAGCTGCAAGTATAACAAATATAAATTACACCTCAGAGTTTATCTTACACATAGATTCATCCTGCAGCAGCTCCAATGAATGCTACTTGGCACTTCTGTAGGGTTGCCAGTTGCCCAGAGAAAAAAAATGCCCTGTCCCTTTAATAGAGGCTTAATAGGCTGTTATTTACCAGGTGATGTTATTTGCCTTCTTGCCATGAAAAAGCTTCATGTGCCTATTTCCATATATTAAACCTCTATTAAAGGGACAGGACATTTTTCTCCAGGCCTCTTAGCAACCCTACTTCTTACATAAAGCATGACCAAATTTGTAATTCGAATTAGAGGTGGGTGTTGTGGAGAGTAGCTGCTCCCTTTTCAGGTCTCAGATCCCACCACCTGGAGGTTTGGCGGCAGATAGGTCTATATTGATAAAAACAAGCAGATAAAGGGGGAGCTGTGATAGTCATGAATCGGTCTGATTGTGGCAGTATGGTATATGAGTTATTAAATAATAGAGAGCACTATGAGAAAGTGCCATCAGATGCATCAACACATGTAATGAATATAATTAGAACCACAGTTGAGGAAGCTAACCTCTTAGGATATATTAATGACAATTCTGCTCAATTTTGGTATAGTAATTTTCATAGAACGCCAGTTTTTTATGCACTTCCTAAGATCCATAAGACTAGAGTAGTTTTCCACCTCCTGGCTGGCCAATTTTATCAGCCAGTGGCTCCACATTGGAGCCCCTGTCTCAATATTTAGATTCTTTTTAAAAACCTTATACTGAGCAGGTAGAAGAAGAAGAAGAGATTGGATTTATACCTCGCCCTTCATTTGGAGTCTCACAGCGGCTTACAAACTCCTTTCCCTTCCCCTCCCCTCCCCACAACAGACACCCTGTGAGGTGGGTGGGGCTGAGAGAACTCTGACACAAACTGCTCTTTCAAAAACAGCTGTGCCAGAGCTTGTGACTGACCCAAGGTCACATCAGCAGGTGCAAGTGGAGGAGTGGGGAATCAAACCCGGTTCTCCCAGATTAGAGTCCGCACACTTAACCACTACACCAAACTGGTAAAATCGTATATCAGAGATACTAAGCATTTCATCAGACAAATAGAAGTATTGGAAGTTTCTAAAGCAACTTATTTGGTCACCATGGATGTAGTGGCTTTATACATGAACATCACATTAGAAGAAGAAAAAAAGCAGGAATGGTTATTGAGACTATTTGAGACAGAATTGCTGAGATGCATAATGCAAAAGCAGGAGGAACAAGGAACAAGGCAAGGCAGCACTATAGGCCTTTTTTCAACATCAAGACTGTGTAACATCAGGAGTTTTTTGCAAAAAAAAAAAAATATGGAGAACAAAGTTTGAGTCCAGTGGCACCTTTAAGACCAACAAAGTTTTATTCAAGGTATAAGCTTGCATGTGCACACACACAATCAGTTCAGAGCATTCACCAGGGCTCGCAACAAACGAAGATGCCAGCTCTGTCCCCATATTCACTCTGATAACAGAATAAGCAAACCTAACAACACCAGCCATACCATCTCAAGTTCATTCACTTGTTCAAGACGTCGTTCCTGTGTGGTCTTTTGTAAAAAAAACCCTAGAACCTCCAGACTCCACCAATGTGTGCTAACTTTGCAAAGCCCGATTGTGTAGAATCGCTTAACAACTGATGCATAACTGATCTGTGTTAAATGATCCTGAGAATGCACTTGCTGGATCTGCCTAGCCTGATTTTTATAGTCCGTAAGGGAAAGTGATTTAAAAAACCTTATCTCTTCCATTGTAAGTATAAAGTACTGAGACCGAAGCATAGCGTAGTGATTTCAGCTCATACTTTACTTAAGAATTAGGAAAACTTGAGATACAGTAGCCGGCCAGAGGCCACTTTAAATACAAGTACAAACCACACCCAACATACACACACACACCCGTGATAGGATTATATACAAAGTTACTGCAACCATAGGTTCCCTTGACGATCTGGGCGGCCCGACATTGTTTGTGCTGCCTGTTCTTTGCTAATTCAGGGAGCTACTTATGAGCATGCAGGTATTATCATTAAATGGTGAAATAATTGTTTTAGTAATTGTCTCTCAACACACACAATTTATTTAGAATTCTGCTCCTGCCCTAAAGTTTATATTGGATCTACAGTGCGCCCCCTCAAAGCGAGTTTATTAGAACATAAAAATAAAATTTAAAATAATGTTAAGGAGGCCCCTTTGACATTACATTTTCAAGAGTGTGGGCATAGCATTGATGAATTCAGATTCACTGTGCTTTACAGAATTCCAACAGAACAAAAAAATAGAGTGGATTTGGAAAGAATTCTGTTACAGAAAGAAATGTTCTATATTAATAAATTTGGTATTCTAAATCCAGCAGGTTTGAACAATGAATCAGATCTTTCTGTCTTTCTCTGAAATATAGTGGACATACCTTTAATTTGGAACAGCTTTATGTTAATGGAGAGATTGGGTATGTAATCAAGATATGCAGGTATGGCTACAGATATCTCAGCCCAGCACAATTGAATGTAGGAAGCCATAGAGCCAAATTAAAATTTAGACCTTATGGTCTGTTTTGAACATTACTGAGCTTTTGGGGTGAGTAAATCTTTTTTTCTCTTCTGGTTTTTGAATTATAAATGAACTATTCACGTGCACTTATGTGTAGGTTAAATTGACAGCTCCTGTACTTGCAGAGGTGTTCCATAACAGTGGGAACCTGCTCAGAAGCCAGCTAGAATATACAGAATCAGTGGGTTAAATCATTTGATGAGCTTCAGGGGTAAGTTTATTATATACTGGGGTTGTGACTTCATGTGCAGCACCTGACAGACTTCGACCTGAAGAAGCTGAGGGAAACAAGTACCAACTGGGGTCCATTGTTGTGGGACTGTATATTTATGTATTGTCTTAATGTGCTGCTTTAATATGAATGAATTATTGTCCACAAATTAGACAATTTTGGTAAGTCTTGTATAAACAGATTTTTTTTTCTTTAAGAGTAATTGGAAGAGTAATTTTTACTCTCAAGTAAAATATTTACAGTGTAACAGTCCTTGAACTGCTTTTTTTGCCTACACCACCTGGAGGTTGGCAAACCTAAGTGTGGCATGCCTGACAGATGGAAATGCAAGGGATGGCAAATGCAGGCATATGTAAAACTTCACCTATTGAATGTCTGCCTGCCATGTTCTGTTAGAAGCACAAGAGCTGTCTCAGAAACAGGCAGCCACCCCTTTTCTTTTTGGATTTCTGCAAAGCAAGTCAGGAAGTCTTTCCACAACTAGTGCATAAGACTCGTGACTGGGGGGGGGAGTTAAAAGATACAGTTAAGATAATAGTGATGTCTTTCACTAGGCAATCCTATGCAAAGGTACTCCAGTGAGTAACTCTGCATAGGGTTGCATTGTCTATGGAATGTTTAGAAGTTGCAGGCAGTCAATTCTGTGGAAGTTTTGCTTTTTCTATGAAAATTAAGGAAGTTTTAATATTTTTTTCTAACAGCCCATCTCTAGCATTGCCTCTGCTGCTAGCTAGCCAATTCTCCTTGGAAGGTCAGAGATAGTAATGGTTGCTGGCTACTCCAGGTTATTTGTCTCAAGTGTATATGAGTCATTGGTGGCTCATCTAATAGTTGCGAAACAAAAGACATTGCCTGAGTAGGTGGAATGTTCATTCATTGATAGTCCCTACCCTGCCCAGAGTATCTGTAGAGATATGGTCTTCAATAGAAAGTTTTAGAGTTTTGGGATTGGCAAGGAGGCACAGCCGCTGAGATGATGCAAGTCAAAATGGCTAGCCTAGGTCCCACTTTGAAGTGCTGATAATTGGCACCTCCCATGCTTTTATCATTCCTTGGTAATCATTCCTAATTGCCCAGGAGGGCATTTTTATAAAGGGAATAGGGTTGCAGTTAATGTCTGTGACATTTTTGAAAGCTTTCATTGCTTTGTTCATTGTTTATATTGTTCTTTTTGGACTGTCCTCTAATTTTTATAATCCAGTTTTGCTGCATTGTTTTAATGTCGTTTACTGCTTTACTGCACGTATCATACTGTTCTTAGTGCATTGTTCACGAACTGTAATCCAGTTTTACTGTGTTCTTTGTTGGTTGTATGTAATAGCACTACTCCTGTGGCATTTTTTTATTTGTGTAATCAGCCACTGAGTCGCAGTGAGAAATGGAGCAAAGCATTCCTAGCATCCCAAAAGCATTCCTAGCATCTTAGCTCCCAGCAAATCCAAAATATAATTTCATACTTGAGGGGAGGGAATCATAACCAATTTTGCCAACTTTAGTTTTTACAAATCCCGCACTTTGCCCTTTAACAGCAGGTTGACAACATAAAGAAATCAAGCCAATGAAGGTTTCCCCAGTCTAGGGATGTCATGTGAAAGGCTTCATCTGCTTTGTTTTTTGTGTGTGTCAAGCTCATGCTTGGGACCATTGCAAAGGTGGAAGCTCATGCTCTTTTGTTATCATTTATTTGTTGCAGTTTTGCAAAAGAACTCATGTTTTTAAAGAACCTGAACCATTTTTAGCTCAGTCCCTCCACTTTCAATGCCAGCCAAGTCTTTCTACCTTCAGTAGCGCAATTAGTATTCTTAACATGGCAGCTGCCTGGAAAAACAAACTACAGTTTTACTTTGGCTCTGGTGATGAGGTTAACCCTCCTGTGTCATGATGGCATCACCTTTATGGTAGAATTCACTAAAGCAATCAGGAGACAAAAATGGGAGGATTCCTCAGCTGATAAATTAGTCCGATAGCGTAAGAATTACTTCAGCTATAAAGCACACGGGTTGGGAGAAGACAATACTTAAAAAAAAAAAAAAACATGAACAAACAAATAAAAGGAGCAACTGTGTGAGTTCCACCAGAGACATTTCCAGGAATCCTGCATGAATCATTTTTAAGCCCTGCCATCATCCAACTTTAAAAAAAAAAAGTTAATTGAGAAATATTTCATGAGACTAGATAGTAAAACTACCAGAGTGTAGATGTCATCAGACCGGATCTTTTTACAAAAGATTTCTTATAAACTAAGGCTGCAATCATAAGGACACTTTCCAGGGAGTAAGCCACACTGAATAAATGTGACTTAGTTCTGAGCAGACCTGCTTAGAATTGCTCTCTCAGTCATCCAACAAGACAAGAATCTGGATGAGAAGCTACTGGGGGGGGGGATCTTCCCCAGCTACAGGGACTGTATTCTGCCTTTCACTAATTTTTTTGCTCTAACAGTCATCTTTGTGGGTTTGTCTTGTAGCAAACTATGAACAGCACAATACCACACATTTTTACTTGAAAGTAAGCACCATGAGTCCTGTGGAATTTATTTCCATATAAGGGCCAAAATGTGACATAGGAGTTCCAGAATTGGAATTCCAGATGTGTTATTTTGCCCTAAAAAACAATCGCTGTGGAATATGTCATAGTGCTGGGAAGGGATTAACTCTATGCTGCACTGCTTTCCCAGTCAAAACTGTCTCTCCAGTTTGCTTTAAGCAGCAGTAGGGGAAATGACAGGTTTCCATATTATGTCTTTCTTTTTTCCCCAAGCAGAGTTTGAAGCAGCTAGGAAAAATCCTTTTTATCACATAAGTGACATGTGTGAGGGGAGGGTTATGCCCTGTTATCCCTAGCACTGTGGCCCCAATCCATACTGACTTCTGTGCAACTGTTTTTTCGGGGCCAAAACACATTTTTTTAAACACAGAACCTTGCTTCTATTGATTGTGTTAACATTCTTTTATACATCTTCTGGAGAATACAGCTAATAAGCATCTTAAATAAACAAATCTCAGTAAGCTTTAGAACAATCTTGTAAGGTTGGCCAGTATAATTATTTCCATATTGCAGGGTGGGTGGGAACCTACTTTTTTTAAAAAAAAAGTTTTCATGAGGCCGTCTAATGGTTTAATGACTCAGATCTGAAAGAGGAATTCCGAGGTTAGGCACTATTCTACACCAGCCTGTAGGCCTTTCCAGAAGTTTCAGACACATCTGATTTGGCTTCAAGAACAGCTATATTTCTGGCCAACACACTCACTAAACACTTTGAGTTTTGTTAGAGACACCTAAGTAGGTCTATGTAAAGGTTTGTCAAATCCAGGTTGGGAAATTCCTGGAGATTTGGGGGATGGAGCCTGGGGAGCGCAGGGTTTGGGGAGGGAGCTCAGCAGGTTATATAATGCCATAGACTCTACCCTTCAAAGTAGCCGTTCTCTCCAGGGGAACTGATCTCTGATGTCTGGAAATCAGGTGTGACCCTGAGAGATCTCCAGCCCCCACCTGGCAGTTGGCAACCCTACTATGTACTAGGGATTACCTGAGAGCCAGTGTGGTGTAACGGTTAAAAGCAGCAGACTCTAATCTGGAGAATCGGGTTTGATTCCCCACTAGGGTTGCCAAATCGGACTTACCTCGCCGGCGATCTCTCAAGAACTCTCTCAGCCCCACCTACCTCACAGGGTGTCTGTTGTGGGGAGAGGAAGGGAAGGTGATGGTAAACTGCTCCGAGACTCCTTTGGCTAGTGAAGGGTGGGGTATAAAAACCTACTCTTCTTTTGTTACATCTGTGATGACAGAATTGCTCTAAATATTATGAATGCCTGTGGCCTGAAACTGAACCACATTGTTGTTGTTCAGGTCGAGTCCGACTCTTTGCGACCCCATGGACCAGATCACGCCAGGTATTCCTGTCTTCTACCGTCCTCTGAAGTTGGCTCAATTTCATGTTCGTTGCATCTATGACACTGTCTAACCATCTCATCCTTTGCTGTCCCAGTCTTCTTTGACCTTCAATCTTTCCCAGCATCAGGGTCTTCTCCAGGGAGTGCTCCTTTCTCATTTGGTGGCTCAAATTTGAGCTTCAGTTTCATTATCTGGCCTTCCAGGGAACAGTCAGGGTTGATTTCTTTTAGGATTGACTGATTTGATCTTCTTGCAGTCCAAGGGACTCTTAAGAGTCTTAAGAGTCTTCTCCAGCACCATAGTTCAAAAGAATCTATTCTTCGGCACGCAACCTTCCTTATAGTCCAATTTTCGCAGCCATACATGACTACTGGGAATACCATTGCTTTGACCATGCGGACTTTTGTTGGCAGGGTGATATCTCTACTACTTTTTATCATGCTGTTTAGGTTCGCCATCGCTTTCCTCCCAAGGAGCAGGCGTCTTTTAATTTCATGGCTGCAGTCACAGTCTGCGGTGATCTGGGATCTCAGGAACGTGGAGTCTGTCAATACTTCCACGACTTCCCCTTCTATTTGCCAAGGAGTGATGGGACCGGATGCCATGGTCTTAGTTTTTTTGATGTTGAGCTTCAAGCCCACTTTTGCGCTCTCCTCTTTTACCCTGAGCAAGAGGCTCTTGAGGTCCTCTTCACTTTCTGCCATCAGAGTGGTATCGTCTGCATATCTGAGGTTGTTGATCTTTTCCCCAGCAATCTTAATTCCCGCTTGTGATTCATCCAGGCCAGCATTTCGCATGATGTACTCTGCATATATATTAAATAAGCAAGGCGACAATATACATCCTTGTCGTACTCCTTTTCCTATGCTAAACCAATCAGTTGTTCCATATCCGGTTCTAACTGTCGCTTCTTGGCCCTTATACAGGTTTCTCAAGAGACATGTGAGGTGGTCTGGTACTCCCATCTCTTTAAGGACCTGCCATAGTTTGTTGTGATCCACACAGTCAAAAGCTTTAGCATAGTCAATGAAGCAGAAGTAGATATTTTTCTGGTACTCTCTTGCTTTCTCCATAATCCAGCGAATGTTGGCAATTTGATCTCTAGTTCCTCTACCTCTTCGAAACCCAGCTTGTACTTCTGGCAGTTCTCTATCCACGTACTGTTGAAGCCTAGCTTGTAGGATCTTGAGCATGACCTTGCTAGCATGTGATATGAGTGCAATTGTGCGATAGTTTGAACATTCCTTGGCATTGCCCTTCTTTGGGATTGGAATGTATACTGATCTTTTCCAATCCTGTGGCCACTGTTGCGTTTTCCAAATTTGCTGGCAAATGGAGTGCAGAACTTTAACAGCATCATCTTCTAAGACTTTGAATAGCTCAGCTGGAATACCATCACCTCCACTAGCTTTGTTGTTAGTAATGCTTTCTAAGGCCCATTTAACTTCACATTCCAGGATGTCTGGCTCGAGGTCAGTGATTATACCGTCGTGGTTGTCAAGGACATCGAGGTCTTTCTTGTATAGTTCTTCTGTGTATTCTTGCCATCTTTTCCTAATCTCTTCTGCTTCTGTTAGGTCCCTACCGTTTTTGTCCTTTATCATGGCCAGCTTTGCATGGAACGCTCCCTTGATTTCTCCAACTTTCTTGAAGAGATCTCTAGTCCTTCCCATTCTATTGTTTTCTTCTATTACTTTGCACTGTTCATTCAGGAAGGCCTCCTTATCTCTCCTTGCTGTTCTCTGGAAATCTGCATTCAGTTGGGTAAATCTTTCCTTTTCGCCTTTGTCTTTTGCTTTCCTCCATTTCCTCTGCTATTTGTAAAGCCTCATCAGACAGCCACTTTGCTTTCTTGCATTTCTTTTTCTTTGGGATGGTGGTGATTGCTGCCTCCTGTACAATGTCACGAACCTCCGTCCATAGTTCTTCAGGCACTCTATCAAATCTTCACTTCTACTGTATATTCATCAGGGATGCGATCTAGGTCAAACCTGAATGGCCTAGTGGTTTTCCCAATTTTCTTCAGTTTAAGTCTGAATTTTGCAATGAGTAGCTCATGATCTGAGCCACAGTCAGCTCCAGGTCTTGTTTTTACTGACTGGATAGAGCTTCTCCATCTTTGACTGCAAATTATATAGTCAATCTGATTTCGGTGTTGCCCATCTGGTGATGTCCATGTGTAGAGTCGCCTCTTAGGTTGTTGGGAAAGGGTGTTCGCTATGACCAGTGTGTTTTTGACAAAACTCTGTTAACCTTTGCCCTGCTTCATTTTGCTTTACAAGGCCAAACTTGTCTGTTATTCCAGTTACCTTTTGACTTCCTACTTTAGCATTCCAGTTCCCTATGATGATGAGGACATCATTTTTTGGTGTTAGTTCTATGAGGTGTTGTCTTCATGGAACCGGTCCACCATAGAACCACAATAATTGCTATTAAAATACCCTACCATTGTTATTTAACTATTAATTCATCCAGGAGTAAATGTTTAAACCTTTTTGAGAATTACACACACACACACACACATTTCTGTGTCCCCTAGTCTCAATCCCTAATATCTGCATCAGCTTTCAATTTGTTAGTTAATAAAGTAAAACCATTTAAAAGCTAGGCAAATACATTAGTGGGAAAGTCACATCTCTCTTCACACCTCTCCTGCCTAGCTTTTTTGAGAACTATAGAGTTCAGAAAATTACCAATATGTATAAATGTTCAAACAAAATGAGTTTGATCCAATCTCTTTGCTAACTGAATGAGTCTGAGGAAGCAATCCTTGCCATTTTTCTTTTCCTTGCCAGTGCAGGTCCCCGCCATCCCACCCAAAAGCTGCTCCTGGTAGTTGTGAATCCTCAAGAATGCATTCTAGGGGGCTGCAATGTATCATGTGGGGAGAAACAGCACCCTGCACTCTTGCAACAGCAGAGCAAGCAGAATGTGCGAGGGGGACGTTTCTACTGACTCCCCCTTCTTCTTGATCCACCTCCATACTGCATCCCACACAGAAAGCCAGGGTGGTGGAGTGGCTAGACAGAGGCTCCAACTAGGATATGGGAGGTCCAGGATTGAATCCCCACATTGCTATGGAAGATCGCTGGGTGACCTTGGGTCAGGCCCACACTCCATTGTAAAGACAGAATGGAAAGGAGAGCAATGTAAGTTTATTTGGGTCCTCCTTAGGAAAAAAGGCAGGGTATCAATAAAGCAAGAGAATCAATAAATAATAAATTATTCTTGAAAGTCTCTGATCTCCAAGAATTTTTTTCCTTTTGTGGAAGGGTTAGACCTAATTGACTGTTGTACCAAAAAAAGGGGGGGGGGATTGTAGCAACACACTGTTTTCAACTGTTTTCAACTCGCCCTGCTAGCATAATAGACATTTTGCCATGGAAACTGTCTGTGAACTAAAACAATTCATCCTAATACATTTTCTCTCCAAAAATAGTCATATCTGGTGGCAGTCAGTCACTATTGCAATTTTCCCCTCTTCAGATAAAAGTACACATAATCTTGCAGCAATGCAAATGATGCAATACTCATGCAGTGAAGGAAAAGGCGGTGAGCCATATCGAGACTCTCTTTATGTTTTTCTTTTTCCACCTCACTAATCCACAGGATCATTGCAAAATTATGTCTGCGTCCAAGGTAATGAGTGCAGCCTGGTCCTGTTTGGGGGGGGGGGGAAATCCCACTGATTTTCAGGATTTATTCTCAGGATCGAGTATCAAGAATTGCAGCTGTAATCTCCACATGAGGTTTATGTGGATGGAGAGGAAAACTATCCTGTATGTCCTTCCTTAGCCTTTATAGTTGAGGAGATGTAGCAAAAGAATGAGTGCAATAGAAAAGGGACAGGATACAATCCCCTTGTTTAGGTAGTACAGTAGACCCCTAGGAAAGAGACCTGTCTTACACTTCTCAAACAGGGAATGTTTAAAAGCAACTAAACAAGGCCTGCAGGTTTGGGCTACATTGAGGGGACTTTCAGCCTGCTATAATGGTCACTACAGTGTGAAGAAGTACCCTGGCACAGATCCTTCCTGAGTTTTAGTATACTCAGTGGAATCCTTCAGATGACCATACATCAGTATAGACCAGGATTCTGTGCTAGCACCTTCCTAGACGAAGTCATTCCGTGACACCAGTGTAAGCCCTGGCCAACCTTCTCATCAGAAGCTGCAAGAAGATACCGGAGAGCCAGTGTGCTGTAGTAGTTAAGAGTGTTGGATTGGGATCTGGGAGACCCAGGTTCAAATCCCCACTCTGCCATGGAAGCCTGCTGGGTGACCTTGGGACAGTCCGTCTCTCTCAGCCTAACCTACTTGACAGGGTTGTTGTGAGGATAAAATGGATGAGAGGAGAACAATGTAAGCTACTTTGGGTCCCCATCGGGGAGAAAGGCAGGATATAAATTAAGTAAATAATTAAATAAAACTGACAGATATGTATCGGGGGGCTGCATTTTCCTTCTCCCGATCTGCTCCTTAAATGCGCGGCATGACCACCATTTATGGAAGGAATAGAAGACTATCTGTAACCAAGACTGTTTCATACCTCATATGATTACACTCAGGCCTGTAGCCAGGATTTCTTAGGGGGCACTGGCTAATCGACTTAAAGGTAACTTAATTCCGTTTCTGGGGAAAATAGAGAGGTGCCGTCTGGTTCCATGTGGCCACCGTAGCTGGCCCTTCATGCCGGACAGCTGTGCAGGAATACTCGGCTCCTTCCCCGCACCAGCTGCCACTGCTCGGGGGCCTTGGCTGGATGGGAAGTCATGGTGCCTTGACAGTAAGTCGGGGGGCCTAGCCCCAAGATGCCGCACTGTAGCTACAGGTCTGATTACACCTCAAGAGAATGTGTGTTTCTGGCCAATTCACTTGTCCCATACATGAGAGTGCTTCCACGCTGTCCTCCATGTGCCTTTCATTACTGCAGCACATGCAGAGCCATTCACAGCTGCAATGTCCCCAAACATTCCTTGCTTCAGGACTCCCACGCCCATTTCCCCACCCCATGCCAGCAGTGGGGTTTCAGGGGCTTTCTTTAAAAGTTAGTAATTTACACACCACTAAACCATTATAACAAGAGGGGGGAATAGTGGCTCTGGGGAAGTGGGGTTAAGAAACTGGTGCAGATGTGAGTGGGACCTGAAAAAATCTGCACCTTCCTGTTCATACCAGTGCAAGCACACCAGTGCAACAGCCATTTTGGTGTAGTGGTTAAGAGTGTAGACTCTAATCTGGGAGAACCAGGTTTGATTCCCCACTCCTCCACATGCAGCTGCTGGTGTGACCTTGCATCAGTCACAAATTCTTTGAGAGCTGTTCTCTCAAGAGCAGTTCTCTCGAGAACTCTCTCAGCCCCGCCTAACTCACAGGGTGTCTGTTGTGGGGAGGAGAAGGGAAAGGAGATTGTAAACTGCTCTGAGACTCCGAGTAAAGAGTGGGGTATAAATCCAATCTCCTCCTCCTCCTCCGCTGCTGCTGCTGCTGCTGCTGCTGCTGTGTTATGACATTTCAGAAAAGATTCCCAAATCAGGTGTAGGAAAGATTGCAGCAAAACACAGGGGATACCTGAAGGTGCCTGAAGACATGGCAGTGCTGTGCAGACACTGAGAAAAAGGCTGCTTCTGTTGGGGAGCTTGTGGTGGAGCATGAAAACAGCCTGAGTAACACTGGATCGATAAAGGGGTCGCTGGACTCAAACTTTGTTCTGCTGCTTCAGACCAACACGACTACCCACCTGAATCTGTCAGACTAAGAACTGGGAGACCCAGGTTCAAACCTCCAGTTTGTCTTGGAAGCTTAACTGAGTGACCTTAAGCCAGTCACATACATTCTGCCTGGCCTACCTCACAGGGTTGTTGTGAGGATAAAATGGAGGAGCAGAGAATGATGTAAGCTGCTTTGGAGAGAAGGTGGGGTATAAATGAAGTAAATAAATAAATAAATAAAGGGTTATCGTGAGGTAAAAAAATAACCACGATAAATGCTTATAACAAGCATTCCTTTTTGAAATATAATCTTGAATATACCCATGAGGCTCCTGTATGCAGTCACAACCAGGTGGGTTTGAAGATCTAGTTACTCCACAGTTGCTTCAGACTATCCAAAGCTACTTCCACACAGCAACAATTCTCTGTTGTGGATTTACTGATGCTAGGAAAGCAGCAGCAGTCACACCAGCAACTAAGCATCCAGACAGCAATTCTCAGTTTTATCCTCCATAACTGTTGCACCCACTGCTGTCACCCCCATACTTCTGGGGGTTTGGGAAGGGGGGGTTGGGAGGAGAGGCCTTTTAAAGAAATTGGCAGTAGGTTTAGAGCCATAGCTTCAAAACTACAGTGTAATAGCAACCATAGATTTTACAAGAAAGCTGGCAAGAAGCCTGCTGGTGATGAAGAAGAAGAGGTTGGATTTATACCCCACCCCCCACTACCCGAAGGAGTCTCGGAGAGGCTTACAGTCCCTTCCCCTTCCCCTCCCCACAACAGATACCTTGTGAGGTAGGTGGGGCTGAGAGAGCTCTCTCCAGAACTGTCCTTGAGAGAACAGCTCTGAAAGAACCTATGACTGACCCAAGGTCACACCAGCAGCTGCATGTGGAAGAGTGGGGAATCAAACCCGGTTCTCCCAGATTAGAGTCCACACTCTTAACCACTACACCAAACTGGCTCTCCACTGATGGTGGAGGGTAATAGTGGGTATAAAGTGACCGGAAAGGGGAATGGCACTGATATGGGTAGTGCCCACCTCCTGCACGTTCCCTCCAAAACAGTATGCAAACCCACTTTTGATTCTGGTGTTCCTGGGAAGATTGGGGGAAAGTTTTCAAAAATTATCACAGCAAACTCGGGGAAACCATGGAAGGTGAGGGAAGGGGAACAATCGGAAGATGACTTTGTATGGATACTCCACACCCCACACCCCTTCAGTTTGAGTGCTACGAGAGCAGAACAAAACACCACTGTGGAAACACCCAAAATGGTATCCTGGCAGAAGATGAGACTCAAGTATGGGACCACAATATTTTGCAGGATGAAACAAACTTTTTAAAAAAGGAGATGGCACCCTGTACAACAAAGACACGGAGATCTGGAGAACTGGCAGAGGTCAGAGGACCTGCAGTCAAACGAAGGGCTACACTGACGGCATTTCAGACAACAGTTCTTGTGTGGCTGAACCTTTCTCTTTTGTATATGTCGACCAATGCTCTTGTAGTTTCCAGACTGCAAATAAATCATAACAGGGGAGTGGTGACACTGCCCTGACCAGGCTACCCAATCTCATTAGATCGTGGGGGCTAAGCAGGGTCATCCATGGTCAGTGTTTGGGTGGGAAACCAACCACCAAGGAAGTCCAGGGTCACTATGCAATGGCAAACCACCTCTGAAGGTCTCTTGCCTTGAAAACCCCCCGGGGGCGCCATAAGGCTGCTGTGACTTGACAGCATTTTCCACCCTGAGAGTGATACTAAGGCAGCAGCCCTTCCAGCCTTAGCTGGGACTAAGACTGAACTCAGTATAAACATACATGGAATCAGGCAGTAATTTTATAGAGATTTCACCAGAAAGAATAACAACAAATAAAGAGAAAGCAAGAGAGCTTCCTAATTTCTTCCAGTCGTACTTCTTAAGTGAAACAAAACTATTTCAGATCCAGAAAAGCCACACAATTTATTTCTCTAAGCTCATAAAATTTAAAACAATTATAAAATCACAACAATGCACTGTTCCTCGCCAGTGAAATCTATTGGAAAATGCATCTTTACGTTTCCATCCTTGCCTGGCATTCTCTAACCATCACAAAAACAGCTTTTGTGACCTGAAAGGAAATAGACTGTACAGAGCAATATTGTATCTTTATTAGTTGATAAAAATTGGCACTTACAATTTACTTGAATAGCAAAAAAATAATCATGTGTAAACACATTTTAAAACCCACCTTCTGGTTATATATCCATTCCCATCTCTCTCAGCGCACATCAAGGTCAAGGTATTTTGAAAGTTTTGCATTTAGAATGAATAGATCTCTTGAAAGATTTCCCAGTGAATGAGAACAAATGAAGAACAGAATTGTTAAACCATTATAAGCATTGCTAAGCATTTACCAAGAAAAAAAATTACATTGTTTTTGTCTCCCAACCATGAGATTTTGACACAGGTTTTTCCCCAAATCTCCTAGAAATTTTCAAGGGGGTGTGTGCCATTGTTAGGGCAATTTCCTTGCGAAGAAATATATTTATTTTTGGCATTTTTTGTAATATCTGTTTAGAAATATGCAAGCTGAACAGGAGAGCAGCCAAGCAACCAGAGCTAGTCTTTATTTAAAACAGAATCTGTTTCCCCAAAATCAAACAATATATGCTTCCTTTGCTGGCTACATCCCAGTTAACTCCCATCTACTCCTTTCTATCAAGGAAGTTGCAAAGAGAGCATTCTCTCTCCACTCTCCTAATTGTTGCATTAAACATAGTGGAGTGTGCGGGGGGGGGGGGGGGGGATGAGCACATCTCCGACAGCTGGGAGCACATGATAGACACACACCGGGGAGCTTCTGCACCACTTGCAGCTCCCCAGCTTGTGCCCGAGAGTAATGGTCCCTCTAAGCTCCACAGTGTGGTGAGCAGAAATTCTACCTTGTGAGCGAAAAAAGCTAGTAGCATTAAAGCTGTGAGCGAGTATACATTTGACTATCGCATGAATTAGTTCTTTAGAGGATTACTTTCATAACCTTGAAGAAATCTCAGAATAAATTCTTTTAAATTCTATTTTAAGAATAATTTAAACATTATGGGTGAGGTCACATGCGCCGAATAAAATGGGGGGGGGGAGTGAGGCTATTTCCTCCAGAAGAATTTGACCCACAATTGCACAATCACACCTCCCTTCAAAGCTGTGGGAGCAGTCCGTCAGTGTGTGATCAGACACAACTGTGGGTGAGTCGGGGGGGGTTGTGCTGTTTTCCCCCCATGCGTTTAAACGAGGAATCAATGAATCACATGTCCACACTGAGGGCTCCCTATGGAGTTTGTGATGATGCACATACTGCGAAGGAGGGGGGGAAACAGCAGCAAGGAGTCAGGATGGCCTGATCAGACCACCCTGACGGCATGAGAGCGCGCTGGAGCAATCAGACACGGGAAAGTCTGTCTGTGGGCCATCACAAACCGTTTACTACCGGATTTTCCCCCGTGCCTTTAACTCCACTTCTGCAGCAAAGCAGAACAGGTTGCCGATGGCTGCAGGGCGCTTCCCAGATGTTGTCTAATCACGCCCTCCACACAGCATTCACACCTATGTCGAGTCTAATTGTGCATATGATTGCAGCCTATAAGAGAAAACAGAATCAAGTCAAATTTCACCCACCCCTTTCCACTATATTGGTAGACATGGCCTCCAGAGAACAGGTCTACCCACCCCAGTCCACTATATTGGAAGACCTGGTCTTGGACCATCGCCTGCACTGACCCTTAAAAAACATACCATGTCAGAACCCTGCCTAACCTAACAAACAGGACGTTGCTTAAATGTTATCAACCTGCCCAAACTACTTACTTATTCAAATATTTATATCCCACTTTTCCCTGTGATTCAAGGCAGCTTACAAATCATACTGAAAAGCATAATAGAAGTGTGATATATATATATGTATATATAATGGCTCCATTGTAGCCTATGGGGACCATTATAGTCAATAGGCCCCTTAGGCTATAATGGAGAATCGATCTGGGGGTATCTGGGGCTCTGGGGGTACTGGTGTTTTTTTTAGGTAGAGGCAACAAATTTGCAGCATAGCTGCTGGTGCTTCACCTCAATCCCCCCCCCCCCCCTTCAAATACAGACAAGGAACAGAGACACATAGGAAATGTAAAGCGGTCCCACAGCTATGGGAATTGACACACGCCATGAGTTGGCACTCAGTCAGCAAATGAAATAGCATATAATAAGCCTTAGTGGTGATGTGCCAGCTTCAAAGCTAGGTTTACTTCCCCTTATATTCTTGGGCTCTTCAAATGTTCTGCAGAAGGGGTGGGGGGACCTGGTTTTATCAATGGCTAATTGGCATGATAGCTAAATGGAAACTTCTTGTTCAGAGAAAGTACACTCCTGAATTCCAGATGTTGGGGACAAACAAATGAAAAGGCTGATTGTGAGCTTCATTGAGGCATCTGGCCAGCCATAGCTGCAGCATAATGAAGGGATAGGTAGAATTTGGTCTGTCCCAGCATTGCTGTCTGCATTTGACAGAAAGCTGCAGCCAAATTACTGCTTTCTGGCTAGTACATGTTAGATTCACAATTTACATATTAGACATTAAAAACCCTATTTACGTTTGAAGTGACCCTTAGATCAACTGATATTGTCCCTTTATTATCATAATCTGGAATGCGGGATGTTAATGCATGAAACACCTGTATCTAGTCAAAAGACATTTTAAAAGGCTGGTTTTCTTTGAAATTTCACAAATTATTTTTTGGCATTTTTTATTAGAAGAAGAGAAGAGATTGGATTTATACCCCACTCTTCACCTGGAGTCTCAGAGCAGTTTACAAACTCCTTTCCCTTCCCCTCTCCCAAGAACTGTCCTTGAGGGAATAG
The DNA here is from genome assembly GCF_001447785.1 of Gekko japonicus. Taxonomy (NCBI): domain Eukaryota; kingdom Metazoa; phylum Chordata; class Lepidosauria; order Squamata; family Gekkonidae; genus Gekko; species Gekko japonicus. The sequence continues at coordinate 947,386 of NW_015169792.1, forward strand.
CTTTGACAGAAGTATGGCTTACCCAAGGTCATCCAGCAGCTGCAAGTGGAGGAATGGGGAATCAAACCCAGTTCTCCCAGATTAGAGTCCACGCACTTAACCACTACACCAAACTGGCTCTGCTGTCTGCATTCGATAGGGGGAAAGAGAGGGGGGGGGGGGTGAACTAACTACTAAGCCTACATTGCTCAAATGTGGTTCAAACCTTAGGTCAAGGAGATTGCAGTATTACATCCCAACAGAAAATGTGCTTCTGTACTCCAAAATAGCCACTTAAGCAAGAATGTGAGAAATGATTTATTTGAAGCTAAATCTTCACCTTAGCTGTGTCATGACTGCACAATCATTCATAGAAAGACCATTATGATTAGATTCAAAGAAAAGAATACTAATGACCAAAACAGTTGTGTATACAAAAAAAATAAAATTACATTTCTAGATTTAAAAAAATACAAAAGTCACACTGGAATCTCTTCCTGCCATATGTATGTTTTTTGGGGATAGAAAAAAAACCTGGGTGTATAAAACTAAAATGAGAGAGATGGGGTTTTAATTTCATTATAAACTGTGGGAATGATCTAGCTGTAGGCATGGGCTACTAGAGACAGATCACAACTGGGGACTCCAGCTGTTGTTTCACAGCCCAGGCTGCATCAAAAGAGGCATCTAGCCTGTTCGAGAGAGATGGTCATCCAGAAGAAGCCTGCTTGGCTTGTACAGACAGACAGGGCTACGCATGTTCAAATACAAATAGTCTTTTGAAACTCAGAACATTATTGATGCTCCAATTCAATCCATACTCTCCATGCCTGGGCAGAAGTGTTCCCATACTGGTTGGTCCTACTGGGATCATAAATGGCTGCTTTCCTGAGGAAGTGCAAAGTGCCTGGCAATACGCTGTTTCACCATGCGATACTAAGCAGAGTTACACTCTTCTAAGTCCACTGAAGACAGTGACTTCACTGTTGGCTTTCAACTGGTCTACACTAATGGTCAGCAACCAGAAGCCCAGAATTCAAGACCTGCCTCTCCAAAGGATCCACCTTGCCCACTCCCAGGTTGCAAAAGCATAGGTAAGAGGAGTACAAAATTGTAACCACCATTTTGTGGAGTCATCTTTGCACTAAGACGCATTATATTGATTAGAACGCTCAGGCTAACTTCCTCAAATGAACTGTCTTACATACATAAAAGGAAATGTCATGACTGAAAAACTTACCTCTTTTTAATGTGTCTGTACATAGTAAGGTAGCATTGTCAGGAAGGCCAGATTAGAACTCTTTGCTCTGATCTGCTGATGTTCTACTTGCAGAACATTTCTGACATGTGTAATATTCCTTTATTAGACCCTGTCCACCTGCAGTCTGAAGTGACCAGGGAAGGCTGCACTGCACAACCGAGCTTGGACAAAATATGTCGAGTAGGTTGTGTTACTCCTTGATTGGTTTCATTCATGGGCTAGATGTAAGTACAGAATTGGTACCCACAGCCATTGCCTTTTTATTCTGGTTGCTAGCAGAGTTTTATCTAGCTCATTTCTGTCACACCCCAACTCCAAGGAGCTCAGGTCAGTGCAAATGTTTCTCCTTTCCCCATTTATCCCAACAATAACCCTGTGAGGCGGGTTAAGCTGAGAGAGACTGGCCCAAGGACACCCATCAAGTTTCATGGCAGAGTGGGAATTTCAACCCAGATCAACCCAGCATTTTAACCACTGTACCACACTGGCCTTTGCTGATCCCAAGGCAGGGGCAGACTGGGAGAGGGGAAAGCCTTAGACAGGGGCCCTGCCCCCACAGAAGGAGGGAGGGAACAAAAGCCAGCCAGCCAGCCCTGCCGCTTGGGCGGCTTGGCTGGGCACCTGCCACTGCTATGCTGGGCTCAGCCATCTGCACATTGTGCCAGCTTGCCCAGGTCAGGTGCTGCCTTCCCTTGGCTAGGTGCAGCTTGGCACGGTGGGGAGCCAACTTCTTCCAGCCAGCTGCAACCCTTCGAGCCTGAGACTGGCTAGCCATCAGCCTATCCGAAAATTCGTCAGTGACTATAATAGCCTGTCCTCCCGTTCCAAGGATGTGGGCCACAATCACCTTATGATGCACCTCAGTCACATTCTCCCAAGCCAGAAAAACAGAAAAGGGGGTCTTTTATGCCCCACTCTAACATGTTAACAGCAATAAAGGTTTCATCACAGCTCTCCCCTCTCAGCTGCTTATCTCACAGTTAGTGTCTGAGGTAACTGATAAATAGGAGAGCCTCCCTCCCCACCCCCACAAGCCCCTGCTGCTGACCACTTTGGCAGAAAGTGGTTAAAGAGCCGGTATTAGGGCTCAAGGGTCAGTGAAGGCAGTCACCAGAGCCTGACTGATCCTTCACAGCCATTGCTCAGTTCAAATGATAGCCCCTGTCAAAAAATGAGTGGCCAACCAAGAGAGTAAATGCTCTTCGACCCTGTGCACTCTCCACTAAAGATTTCTGTGCCACAGGTCAGAACAACTCCATCTTAGAGGCCACCTTTCCATTCCCAACCTAAAGTCTTGCCTACTACCAGTACGATGGCATAAAATAGTTTGGTCTTTAACCAAAGAGGCAGCACGGTTATGGTGGTTAAGAGCAGCAGACTCTAATCTGAAGATCTGGGTGTGATTGCCCACTCCTCCACATGACGCCTGCTGAGTGACCTTGGGCCAGTCACAGTCCTCCCAGAACTCTCTCAGCCCCACCTGCCTCACAAGGGGACAGGAATGGAATGTGATTGTAAGTGGCTTCAAATCGAGACTCCTTCAGGCAGAGAAAAGCAGGGTATCAAAACCTACTCTTCTTCTTAACGTTTTATTGAGCTGACTACGTACGTTAAAAAGAAATTGATTTAAATAGTAGTTCCAGACAGGAATAAAATATGAATATGCTTGCTAGCAAGTGAAGATATTCCCCCAGCCTCGCCAAAAGTCAGATTCCAACTCGTCTAACGCCGAAATTGATTGCAATCTCATAAAAAATGAGAGGTTCCTTTCAGAAAATGAGTAACTAGGTTAAAATCCCCCTAGACTAATATCATGTAGAGATGATATTAAAGCCAAATGTTTAATTAAGAATACTCTGGTGAAGCATTTTTATACAGCAATATAGAGAGAGACCCAGAACGTTGGGGGGGGGGGTTAGAGAGAAAGCAACCGAGAGAAAGAGAAGAGAGAGACACAAAAAGGAAAACAAAAAGAAACCTTATAATATTATTAGACCTGCCCATTGGACATATTGGCATTGTGTGTTCAATCTACAGCACTGAGACATATTTTTCTACAACAGGTGGAACCATGTTCAACTTCCTCTCTCTTGAGTACTCTCAGTTCATTTCTGATGCCTCCTAATTTAGAACAGTAAATTCACAGGTGAAAAGTACAGAACAAATGAGGAAGTAATGCACAAGGGATTGTATCAGTTTACTTACAGCCACACTTAAATATTTTGCAGTTGGTACTAAAACAAATCTGGTGATTAAACATCTGCTTTGTGAAGAAAGTTGGAGCTTGTTAAGGGGTTTTCTTTTTAACAGCTTTTAGACATTAATAGAAACTGATGAATAATCGGTAACAGTAATTTGGGAGAAATTGTTCATACACTCTCAAAAATGCAGAAAATGTATCACAATTGACTGAAGCTGATAGGCATAGGCCCCGGTCACACGGGAATTTTTGGGCCGGAAGAGGGACGGATCGGGGGCGCACCAAACGGGCGTGATCTCACAACATCTGGGAATCGGTACACACCCATCCCTAATCCGTCCCTACAGCCCAGTGCTGCGGAGCAAAAAAAACCCCCAAGAGGACTTACCTGAAACGCCGCAGCAAGCACAGCCGTGGGATCGCCGGCGCGTCCGTCGTCAGGAGCATTCGAGGCTCCTGGCCGAACTGTGCATGCGCACGCATGCGCAGCTGGCTACCTCGGTCTCCCGTCGGTGGCTTCCTCCCCAGCATCTGATCGTGCCGGGGAGCAACTGCGCGGTGGCTCAGGGGATCTGTGTGATCCCGCCTCTGCGTGTCTCTTTTGGTGCGGCTCTAAAACGCCGCACTTTGGCCGTGGTTTTTTTTGCCGTGTGGCAGGGGCCATAATTAGCCTAAAAACCTCACTGCCACCAGATCTTAAAAAGCCAACTACCAGAAAGCACTTCCAAAAAGGAAGAGCTGATGAAAGGAAAGGCTCAACCAAAAATGCAACCCAATGCAATTTTCTGAAACAATATACTGCCAAATATGCTGGACCTTAACAATAGGAAACGGATACTGCCATCAGATTCTGTTTGTGAAACTCACAAACACACATGCCTCACCATTTTCTTGGCAGGCAAGTGCTGTAGATTTTTAAATGATGAAAATTAATAATTTCGGCTCTGCTACTGCGGGAAAAACCTCCCCCAACCCTCTTTGATAGGCGCAGACTAATACAACCCTGTACCACACCAACCTTAACTGCTCTGAGGGCCCAAAGCCCTCTGTGATGCAGAATGTGACTGGCTCCAACTCCAGTGATTCTGACTTATCAATATGTGAAACAAAATGAGATAAACAATGGGACTGTACCATTTCAGGTTGTAGGTGGGGATGGTATTTTTGAATGCACTAACAAAAAGGCACTTTTTTTTTAATGTAATACACCAGAGGAAAATACTTTAGCTCACCACAGCCTTCTACCTGCCTTTTCGGCATGTAAGGTTTTTTAAAAAATGTTATTCTTTGTCTGAAGCGAGAGTCCATTCTACCACCACAAAGCTCTCTAACCTCATTTCACTACATATAAAACAAACTGCGAGTATCTATTACTCCACCATATGACAGGCAAGAGGACAAGAATATGGAGACAGGCCATCACTCAGTTGCAGAGCACTTGCATTGTACACAGAGGGTCCCAGGGTCAATCCCGAGCATCTCCCTTTGAAAGACCTCAGGGAACAGGCACTGAGATCTTTCTCTGCATAACCTGAAGACTTTCCTCCAATCAGAGTAGACAGTACTGAACTAGTTGGACCAGTGGTCTCAGGTAGCATACAGTAGCCAGTTTGGTGTAGCGGTTAAGAGCAGCGGGATTCTAATTTGGAGAACTGGGTTTGATTCCCCACTCCTCCACATGAAGCCAGCTGGGCGACCTTGGGTCAGTCACAGTTCTCTCAAAGCTCTCTCAGCCCCACCTACCTCACAGGGTGTCTGTTGTGGGGAGAGAAAGGTAAGGTGATTGTAAGCCGCTCCATGATTCCTTCAGGTAGTGAAGGGCAGGTATAAAATCAACTCTTCTTCTTCTTTATGACAGAGTTTGGTCACATATTGTAGCACTGTGCCAGTAGTTAAACCTATCTACTTCCATTTTAGGCACACAGGCAGTCGAATGCCAGATTTTAGGATTTATTAAGATTATTTCTTAGTTGCCTTTCCAGGAATCTGCTTGAGGGGGATTGAGCTATTTGCTTACTAATTGCTTTTAAGTATATGAACAAGATTATCTTGAAAAACCAATTAACAAATTATATTTCTCCAATTATTTCAGGCCTCATATATTCTCAATTTAATATTCATTTCTAATATTTTAACTCACTAAACCACAGGAATCTGGTAGAGGCTGACAGAGCACTAGAAAGTCTGAATACACAGTGAAATACCAAAAAATAAAAAACCCTAGACTTATTAGTTAAGTCACACAGAACACAAACCTAGCCAAAACAATCCTACCAAGACAATCAACACTTATTTGCCAAAAATATACTTGACATCCCTTACACAGCATATTTGGGAATTGGTGGTCTCATGTAAAGTATATATTAGGAAATATTTCACAAATGCTAACAGCAGCAATAAAGAACAATTTCTGGTACGTATAGAAGCAAAACAAACAAAAGAATGTTTTCAAAGTCTGACCTTAATGCATTAATGTACTAATAAAATGTCAAAAGAAATCCAGGGGAAGGAAATGCATCATGATTTCTTTCTAGGGAGAATCATTCATTTCTCATGGGTCCAAATGACTACCTGTTAATCTATCATAGCCCCCTGGAATTCTAACACTTGCAACCCTTTTCCACAAAGCTGTGAGTGGCAACCATCCACTTACATGGGAGAAAGCAAAACTATTACATGGTTAGGCAATCCCTATCACTGAGAATCAAGCGTTGAGCTATTTCTATAGTCTCACTTGCACTTCATCAGCATAACCTAATTCTGCATCACAGCAGAGATGGTGACAAAATATTGGGAACATCTCTATAGCACATTAGGACCTGGAGGGGATCCAGGTTCGAATCCCCACTCCACCGCGGAAGTTCACTGGGTGAGCCTAACCTACCTCACAGGGTTATGAGGATAAAACTGAGAATAGAAGAATGATGTGAAGCCACTTTGGGTTCCCAGTGGGGAGAAAGTTAGGGCATAAATAAATGAGTCAGTCTAGTGGACTGGTTGTATTTAAAATGCTAGAACTCATCCCTACCCTAGGGGGAAAAAGCTTAATTCATATTCTGCCTTCTTACATCCATTCCCTTCAAAAACCTGCTGCGTAAAATCTAGATTAAGATCGGTAGCCGTGTTGGTCTGAAGTAATAGAACTTTGTTGGTCTTAAAGGTTCCACTGGACTCAAACTTTGTTCTACTGCTGACCAATTGGATCTGTGTGAAATTTAGTTAGCTTAAGCAGCGCCCACTCATTTTGGTAAGTGTACAAATCCAAAGGATGAGACAACACCATTCTCATACCCAGCACCTGTACACAGGGCCTCTGGCAGAAGTCAAGGAGCAGGAAGCAGCACAGGAGAGCACAAGCTGGTCTCTACACTGTAACCAGGCCCATACATCACATAAACCACTGGTGGTTACTGAACACAGGCTGACCACACCTGGTATTGGTAAGTAATATTACAACAAATTCCTTCCTGTATAGCATCCGTTAGTTAGAACACAACTGGATGGTATTGGAATAGCAACACATGGCAACTCTTTTCCTAATAGTCCAAACCTAGAATTTGCTCTTGGCATGTTTGGGCTTAAGAAGGAATCTAGAATTACTCTCTATATTCTAGATTTTCTAGAATGTAAGATTTGAATTTCCCAGCCTTGGCTCTATTAAGCCACCTGGACTCTTGATGTGTGTTAACCAGCAAAGATGGAGACAACATTTAATGGTTAGTCCATGTATGTAGTCTACTGTCCAAGCAGCAGCTGAACTACATTACATTATAGCCCATTCTCATTTATAATATCCTCAAATTTTATCCAAATAATTTTGCCTTTGATTCTGATACTGCTGTGACTGGAGCATAAAGCAATGCACTGTTAAGTGATCAGCTGGTGAAATTATTAGTTGCATCTACAAGTGCAAGGAACAGCTGTGTTTAGCTCTATATTCTGAATGGGGGGAAAGAGGAATAGCTATCGTGAACATCTTATAAATGAAAGAGCAAGTCTGTCCATAAAAGCCATAAGCTGTGTGTTCCTTTCCCACAGTTTCTCCTATAGAACAGCACAATATGTGGTGTTAAAAGCATAACAAGGGAAGGAATTTAGTAGAAATTGCCCTCCCCATTTCACAGGTGGAACCACCTCTCACATGTACAAGGGGCAGGTTTGGAGCCAAGCCTGGAAGAGGAAAGACTATACCAGTACCCCCACTTGTAAACAACCAGTTATACCTTTTATTTGAGAACATGCCTAATGGCAATATATACAGAGCGGCTGTTAGATACAACAGGGAAAGCTAAAGGGACTGAAACTGGTGCTCTGCTCCACCTGCCAAACATGATCACTGGCAATTTTAAAAAAAACAGAACTACTCAGGACCAGGATAACCTAGGGAACAGGATTGGGGAAGGGGGCCAAAACATGCAGGTCAAACGTAATTGCATAACCAGTTCCCAATGTAGACAGGGATACTGGCTTGCTTCAGTAGGTGCACTATCCCTAGTTCAGTGCAGGCAATACAGTACTAGGCTGTATCAATATAGAAAACTCCCATTAAAATCTAAAATTCTAATCCTGAAAAGTCACTGGCACTGCAAGTTTTCTAAAAAAAAGTGTCAGCTTTAGTTCTTTTATGCTAATACTGGAATGAAAGTTTCAATAATAGAAACAATATTCAAATAGAAGATGCCATTTCAAAACACCAGAGTAGGAGAAAATATTTCAATCTCAAAGCAACGAAAAAATCGTTTTTATTGTTCACCTAAAGAAGTTTTACAATAAAAATACCTTTAAAAGCAAGCAAGTTACTCTATTGTTGTTCTATTGTTCCAGCAATTTAGTTCAAAACATTTTAGGGATTTTTTTCTTTTTGACAAAACCTTCAGAAGTGTAATACAACAGCATCATCATTTCTTAAGATTTTTTTGAATAAAAATTTTAAATTGGTCACAGTCTAAAGCAAACAATCCCAGAACATACACACTATCCAGTACACACAATATAAAGAAAGTAAATTATAACTGCTGTGGAACACACACTCACCCCCACCCAAACAAAAATAATAATAACAGAATTACACAGTGGTTAAGGTACACTCCATCCCTTGGTGACAACTTGTGCTCTTCGCCTAAATGGCAGGGGAAATTCACAGCACTAATCTGAAGGACAGGAAATACATAATCAAGTGGATATATTGAAGTTGGATTTAATTCATTCTGCATTAGTAAAAAGGTGACTGTTCATTCAGTGAGCAGAGCCAGAAAGAGAATGGGCATGTTGACCATCTGTAACAATTTTAAAAGTTTCATAGTTCTTCTTCCAACACCATCTTCCAAACAGAAGTGTTTTACACTCATACAATGTTAATTACTTTATTATACATGGAAGCCTGCAGTAGGCCAATTACACAATAAGACTGCAAATAACCACTGGTATTTTTCTGCCTTCAAAAAGTACATAAGACAGAAACATCACCGAAAGTACATTAAAAATAAGAAAATCTGCATAAACATCACCAAAATTACATTTCAAAAAAACTAAGAGGAAAAAAATCTGCAAAAGAAAAAAAGTGGTTCAGGGCAGTGCAACTGCTTTTTAGCAGTTTTAAAATAACCATCATTTTTTCCCCCTAGTAGATTTCCATTGCTCCACAGGCTCTAATCCAAATTCACATATCATAAATAATGTACCACAAAATATACATGAATCTGAGCAACAATTCCTTGGAAAGGTTCTGGTGACAATAAACCACAAGGTATGGTCAAATGGTTCACACATCCAGTCTCCGAATGGAACTGAAGCCTAGGCCCAAGACTGCAATGTGTTTTTCCGCACATCCTTATAACCACACATAATCTTAACCCATTAAAAAAAAAGCTGCATGTGGACAACTATGTTAGCAGATCCTGATGCAGATTAGGGGCTGTCTTTATGTACAAATGAGTATATCAGTTTTATGATATATTATATGGAAACCTTGATGGCCTTCTAAAGTAAAGGGACATTCCAATATTTTAATTATTCAGTTTTGATGCCACACGACATCAAAAACCATGTAAGTTATGTAACCTTCTGGAATGTATATCTTTTAAAATTCTACCTGTTAAACTAAAGGGAAGAGGAAAGGACTGCAGAGTATGAAGGATGAGCTTGATGGGTGGGGCGGAATAACAGCTGATAAAAGGTAGAAGTCTTAAGATGCTAAAGAATATTTAGATACAGGGAAGAAAAGAACAGGAGACCAATTGGGAAAGGCTATTTTCAACCATGTATAATAAATAAATCTATCAAAAAAGTACATAAATTATGACTTATTTTGGTTGGCGTTCCAATGACATTAAATTGCAACTTTAAAATTCCTTCTGTGAATTCTGCTACTAAAATCTCTTCATAGAATTACAGTATTCAGAAAAAAATGGGGGTGGACGTTATTGGTTGAATTAAAGCTATCATTCCAGGCTTATACCAAGGATCTGAGAATATCTACCTGCCAGACTGGAATGAGTATCATCATCTGGAAGAAAAAAAGTACATCAACATCTGTAGGTAGCAATTTTCTCAGAGTTTTGTATCACCTAGATATGAGACAGCAATTTATAATGCCATAGATCCCTTTCTTAAATGGTGAAATAGATTTGCCACTTATTTGTAAATCGGAAATCCCAATACACTAATCACGCAGAGAATCTCCTTTCTTCATTACATTTTCCTGAGAGTAAAGCAGTTAAAATAAACCTTAATCCTAGGAACAAAGTTTTTTTATTTTTTGTTTTTGCATTTTCAACTTTTGGGCTATTCCCTGACAATCTAAATATGTAAGTTTGATTGCTAAACACTGTCACATGAACACAAAAAATGCAAACTAAAGTCTATTGATCTGATTAAAAACCATAATATAAACTGATCTAAAATTACATTAACACCAACCAAATTTGAAAAGTTGCATTGAAAGGGCGTGTTACATTATTTTGTTATTAGGACCACATAGAAACATTCCAATGGCAGTGTTATCAAAATAAAAGAAATACATTAAGACTACCCCAAAGCCTAGTCACCCATGGAACCTTACCGATAACTTTGGCTAGTTGGGGTTTTTACTCTTGTACTACATGGCTCACTTACATCAGACATTATATTTGTATACCCTGAGAAATCTGATACTGAAGTCCTTACTCTATGGTCCACTTCCCCATTAGAGTTTGCAATAAAAGTCATTGGCACCCTGCTGCCCGTCTTAAACTGAGAACCAAATGCTTGTGCAAAGGTCTCTATCTGGTATGTTGCTCTATGCTCTAGGTCCTTCTGAGGATCTATCTGGTTAGCTAGCTCCTGAGATGGTATTGGAAAGCTTGTTGAAGATTCCAAGTTTTTTTGTTCCTTCTGGCTATTCAACTTTTGAGGTGCAGACTGATAGCCTGATGAAGCATCTATGTTTTTCTGAGAGTCTATCAGATCATCTAGTTCTTGCGAAGGAGTCAACTGTTGATGGGTTGCCTCCAAAGCAGATAAATAAAAACCAGGCTGAGAGCCAAGCAACATCCCAAAAGGAGGCTTTGGCAATGCTGATGGCAACACTGAGGTAACAGATTGGCTGAAACCACACTCAAGTGGAGATGTAGTGTACATTTGTTTGTCTTGAAACAAAGTATGGTTATGAAGGCTTGAAGACAAACTTACAAACTGGAAGCTGGGTCCAAAAGCAAAACCAGTGCTATTGGTTGTTCTTTCAAAAGCCTGTTGGAGGTATTTTGAGTATTCTTGCAACATGCTTGCTTTGTCACTTGAAGTCTGAGAGCCAGGGCTCAGATTCTCTTCTTGAACCATCTCTGTATGTTCTCCAGAGGCATGCAAGTCCACTCGCTGTTCAGTAATGCTGAAGGGATCTTCCTTCTGGCCTTCTGACTTGTGAGCATACTGCTCTAGAAGACTTTGCAAGACTTCATCAGGAATACCAGATTTGTCATGACAAGATTTGATGTCAGCATTTAGAGATGATGAGTCAATAAGAGATAACGGGGTTTCACCGTCCATAACACTGACACCTGCAGACTGAATAACAGACGGTTGGGAGGCCATATGCCCAACATTTATAGAAAAGGCACTGTTACTGCTGGCAGTTTGCAAATATCTTCTTTTCTTTGAAAATTGCATGGCATCATCATAATTGCTACTTATTTGACCTGGTTTACCACCTGCAGCTTGGAGAAGACCAATAGCATCTATACTGGTATTTGCAACTAGGCCAAGAGAGCCACCTGGTTTTCCAGACAATTGTTTTTGACCAAGAAGGTCTGGTAAAGGTGACACAAAATTAAGATAACTCTTGTCTGTACCTTTCCTGTTTCCTTTTTTAAACACTAATTTTGGCACCTTTTTCTGCAGCTCTTCTATCCCAGTGCCAATTAAACCACTACTGGAAGACACTATAGGAATCTCCACTGCATAATTCTGCAAGGTCATATTAGATGCAATCTGAGACTCAGATATTTTATGACACGGTTTGTGTTCTTTGTTTTCTGTAGATATACTTTTTGCTTTGCTTTTTCTCCTCGATGAACCTGTATTTCCCTGAGACAGCACAGACAAGTTGCCCATGCTATGGTTTGATGGCCCAGGATCCAATCCAGCACCTGCTTTCCCTATGGCTTCTCCACACGTACGTCTGTGCTTCAACAGTCTATCAGTCCTTGAAAAATACTGCTGACAGGTTTCACATTTGTATGGCTTTTCTCCGCTGTGCGTCCTCTTGTGTCTCTCCATGTGATACTTCTGGATAAACTTCATACTGCACTGGTCGCACCCAAACGGCTTCTCCCTGCTGTGGATCTTTTCGTGTCTCTGTAGCAAATACTTCTGAATGAAACCCATGCTGCACTGGCTACACTGGAAAGGCCTCTCACCGGTATGGATGAGCACATGCCTGCGCAGATGATAAGAGCTCCTAAAAGCAGCATTGCAGTGTTCACAGACATGTGGTTTCTGGCTAGGGGACAGCATGGCAACTTCTCCATCTCCTGCCACAAGGGGTTTGGACGAAGCGCTCGGCTTCCGCTTGGCTTTGATTCCCTGAGATTCCGACTTTGGCCTCTTCATCTTTCTGGCCTGGGCATCATGCTTGTGTTCGTCCAAACCAGCAGGCCCCACCTCACCACCGGTCCTGATGCCCAGCAGCAAATCTCCTCTGTGGGGATGGTGGTGCAAGTGGTGGAAAAGGCTGAGGTCCTGGATGACACTCTGGTTGGCCCCTTCCGCTCCTCCGCTGACAGCAGTGCCGCCAAGAGTTGGGTGCCGCTCCTCACCGGCTATTCCAAACAGGCCCCCGTAGTGGTGGTGGTGGTGATGATGGTGGTGGTGGTCCTCTTCTTCCTGGTCGCTGGGCTTCTCTTGCTTGATGTTCACCAGGGACTGGAAAAAGCCCCAAGGGCTCCTCTGCGAGGAAGAGGCCGAGGAGGGGGCGCTGAGAGGGAAGCCCCCCGCCGCAGGCTCTTTCTTGAAAGTCATGCCCTGAGGGTGGGGAGGCGGGGCGGGGGGGTCGGCGGCCGTTGCAGTCGTCACGGTAGAGGAGGAGGAGGAAGAAGAGGAGGAGGAGGAGGAGGAGGCGGCGGTGGAAGATGAGGAGGAAGACGAGGAGGAAGACGAGGAGGAAGACGAGGCGGCCGAGGCAGGCGTCAGCCCACAGTGCTGGGGGGGCGCGGCCGGGCGGGTGAAGCTGGTGACGGGCGGCAGGCGGTGGTTGAACATGACCATGCTGGGGGGGAAGGTGGGCTCCATGGCCGCCCTCTTGGAGGAGCCGCCGCCGCCGCCGCCGCCGCCCAGGAAGCCGCTGCCCAGTTTCATACTCTTCCCTCGGGGGATGGGGAAAGCAGCGCAGCCGGGAAGGGCGAGACTGAGGAGGCGCGGCCCTCCTCCGCGGTGGCTGCTCTGGCTGCCGGACACCGCAGCCGCTCGCTGTACACACTCACCCGCCCGCCGGCTGCTTGTCTGGCTGGCCGGCCGGCCCGCTCGCCTCTCTTTCTCTCGCTCGCTCTCTGCCGCCCTTCTTCAGCGCCCGCTCGCCCGGCAGCCGCCAGCCGGGCGCATCCTTCGTCGTCGCTCGGCCCCACCCGGCCCAACCTTCGCCTCCGCCGCTGCTCTCTTTTACGGCCGCCTCCGGTTAAAAATATCGCCGACTCCGCTCCACAATGGAATTAGCAGGGTCGGGGCCCCCCCGCGCCGCCGCCGCCGCCGCTGCTGCTGCTCTACTGAGGCCCACACTGCACATGCGCCACCGCACGGCATGCTGGGGAGGATTGCCCAGGCAGGAGGGCAACAGCATGGGGGGGTTAAGTGAAAGAGCGCAGGCGCGGATGGACCCCCTTTTCAGGTTTTTTGTTTTTTTTGCCCGCCCCCTTGTCTCTGTATTTTGGCTTCTGTCTCGCTGGTTATCTCAACAGTCTGGTCAGTTTCTCTCCGGGCGGGCGGTCGCCCTGAACGGTGCACGAGAATAAATACAGTTATCCCCCGCCTCCGCCCGCGGGTGCAAAAGGGCACAGGCTCACACATCGTTAACATGTATTTGCGTTTTCGGGAGGGGGGGAATAAGAGGGATCACACTAGATGCACAGTTTTCCAGTCACACACACAAAAAAAATCGTTCCCCTCCTGCTCCTAAACGCGTGAACTTTTAAGTCCTATTTATTTCAGGGGGGATCGCTCCCAAGTAAAGATGATTACAACCTTAAGATCCCTATTAATGTAGGCATACTGAGGAGAGCCACAAGCTTCGGAGAAGGAACTGGGCTTTGGGTTAAAGAATGCCACTGGGAGAAGCGACAGACGTCTTCTGGCACTTTCAAGACTTAACAAGTTTTCTCTTTCAGAGATGTTTAGCTTTCTTTTCCGTCAAGGGCTCAGAGCAAGCTGTCATGGTGCATCCTTGTCTCCCAGCATTACTTTGGAGTGGTTGAGAGAAGAAGAATACAAGAACTTGTCAGTCTTCACGATGCAGCAAGACTCTTTATTTTTGCTGCAAATACGCTCAAACCGCTACCTCTCTGGAGTTGTAGCCAACCCTTGAGGTACATGACTGAGCAAGCATTTATATGGCGAAACAGTGATTTAAATATCTAAACTGCTGCCACAGACAGATTAAAGCAGCTGGAGGCCAGGAAATACTTCCTGACTGAAAGGCCGGTATTGAGTAATACAACAAATTACTGTGAAAGTTGCACAATCTCTTCCCAAACAGTTCTTCAGAGGAGACTGGATAAGCATCTATCAAGGATCGTTGGTTGGACTAAGCAACTTTTTTCATTGTTATGCTGTTATTTGGGGGGGGGGGGTTACTTTTTGTAACCCACCTTGAGGGTCCATTTTTTGGGTGGGTGAGATACAAACATTTTTAATAAATAAACAATCCATCCTTCCACATAATTCATCTGTGTTTTCTTCTCCATCTCATTAATACTGGGGCATATATGCACATTACATAAAAAGTGGTCACTCAAAGCTCTCCATTTATTAAGCTTCGAAAATATTTTTAATATTTGTTTAAATGAGTCTAACAGTGCCATAGCCACAGGGGAAGTGTAGGGGACAGGTTCTGAAAAGTACTACGAGACTATCTTAATACATAACAGGTTCCCTTAGATTCTAGAAAATGCTTCTTACTCTTCAAATTATGAAGATGTATTTTAAACAACATTTATTTAAACTTCCCAGTTGCTCACTAAGAAATCCGCCTTTTCTTCTAATGTTCTGGGCAATGAATGTTAAGTCACTGGCGCTAGGAATTCTTTTTTAAGTATAAAATTCAATTTAATTTTACGAATATTGAATGTATTATATTAGGCTATCTGTATTTGGTCCTTACTGTTCTGCACTGGTTCACAGACACACCCACCAACTCTGTGTAACTGTAGTTGCTTTCACCATATTTCCTCCTATGAGTCTGGAATCTATATTTAATGCCTTACATAGAAGTTCTCTATACCAACTACAGTAATTTAATCTGAAATCAAAACCTAGTACATTTGTATCCAGCCCTTCCTTTAAGGAACTCATGGCAACATACAGTGTTCTCCCCCATTTTATCCTCACAACAACCCTGTGAGGTAGGATAAGCCAAGAGAGTACGCATGGACCAAGATTATCAAGACAGCTTCACAGCGGAGTTGGTATTTGTTCCTTGGTCTCTCAGATCTTACTCTGATACTCACTCACACTGGCTCTGAGACATGCCATTTTCATGTCATTTTCAGTAAATAAACTCCTAATAACCATTGAGGAAGCAATTTAGTTAAACTGGCAGTTGTACATAAATAAAGTAAATTTAATATTTCTGTCTGATGCTCAAAAATCTTCCTTCATCGGATTTGGATAACAAAAATGACTAAATTAGGTGGCAACACTATATCTATTTAGAAGTAATCCACACAGAATTTAGTAGGACTTCCATTCTGAATAAATATTCATAAAACAGGACTGCAAAAGAGGGATTTCCCTCTGTTCTGCTTAGTAGTAGTTGCTGAACAAGCTATCAGGTTTATTTTAATAAAAGTAGGGCTAGTTCTGACTTCAGAAGGCACCTAGAAGCCTAGATAAAGTAGCATCTTGAATCATGCAAGTCTGATAGGCATCTCTTACGCATGCAAAAAGTAAATTCTTCAGGTAATTAGCAAGGAAAGGTTTAACGTCCTATCTATTACGATCTCACAGGCAAACAGAGATGACTAAATTAACTTGTGCCAGCTGTATGATAACACTCAGAATGCACTGAATGGTTTTTTAAAAAAATTCAAAGTCTCTAGCATATGTCACAGGAGTATAACTGGAAGGTAATGCATTCTGCAGACTCTGCATGCAGATCAAATGGTTACTTTTCAGCAGCCATGAAATATAAACGCAACCTCACTCCTTTTAAACAGTGTGAGAAAGTTCATCTTCTCCTAAGTATAAACTGTAGCCTGATTTGGAGAAGTTTTCCGTCTGTCAAGTGTAGCCAAGTGTTAAAAAGAAAGGAATTCAAAAACTTAAAGCAGCAGTAAAATATTAGTCAATGTCTGTGAGAAATGAGTCTGTCCCTTTATTCAGGGTGTATGTGTTTAATGGTAAGCTGGGATGCATATAAGCTAGTCCAAGCATGAAGGGCAGTAGGACACTCATATGGAAAGCCAACTTTGTCCCTCAGTTATCAAGATAAGAAACCTGTCATTTCTCTCATTCAGTCTGTCAGCCTTGAGATACTCTAAGCAGACTTACCTCTGTGTTGTACACCCCATATATCAGGAAGATGAAGAGACCCTGTAAAATAAAATGGAGGGAAAAAGCTGTTAACTCTAATCATTTCAGCAGTAGAAATACCTGAAATAAACTTTCCTGGGAACAGACAAAAGAAGACACACTTCATCAAGGTCAATTTATTTTTCTATTTTTCAACATTATAAGCTGTACCTTGAGCATTTATTTGATAACGTGGGAGTGCATTGCCTACCATATTTGTGCAGTGGAACAATTTGGCATGAAGACTTCCAAGACCAGAACCTTAATTAGAAAAATACATGTCAATTCTGAATAATCGTTACTGCATATATTATAAATGTATAAGTAATGTTTTGACATGGGGAAAAAACACATATTTTGACTTTTTAAATAATTAGTGAAGGGTTGATTCTTAAGTCATATTGATGTGTTCCAAGGTAAGATACATGACCCCATACTACATAAACACATACATTAAAGGGTGCATGAAAAACATGTGCTGTTTTATAATACACAGAAAGTATTTCAGAGACTCAAATGCTATAAGTAGTGAACAATTCAGTTTTTCATGACGCAGGTCTCACTGATTAGAAATCAGTGGTGATAGATTTTGTGGCTATACATAATAAATGTAAAATGTTACATTATGGTATACTAACAACCTTGTTACAAAATGGGTGACTCTCTTCCATTATACAAGCTTTTTATTTTTGGAGGAATAGCTATACCACAGTGCAAGAAACAGCCAAGAAAATGTATTTAAAAATCTGCATACCTTTTCAAAATTCTTTTTGCAGTTGTCAGAATTTTACTATCACTTAACAATCAAAAGGTAGCAACATGAAGAAGATTCTAAAAAACTGCAAACTTTACATGTATGTGTACATTATACAAAGTTATAAATGATGTCCTGTGCATAAGTATTTAAAAACTATGGCCACACATAGACACAGAGTACAAAAGTATAATCTCAATGGGTAAATGTTGGTTAAAGCTGCTGCCAGATGTTCCACAAACATACTGGAGAATCCTTGTTAACTGAATTTCAAACTGTCACCCATTATGAGTCAGACTTATGTGAAAAATATTTTCTATCACTTTCATTAAGACTTAGTATGTCTCAGTACTGTGTTTGGTGTAAAGGTGAGAGATTTCACTGATAGACCACACTATTAAACAGTACCCATTCATTTCAATGAGGATTACACAGATGAAATTCCCAGTGAATCGTGCCTATTGTCAGTATTTTGGTGACAAAATTACAATTGCTTTGCAATACTTAAGCAATGATGTCAGACTTCAAAGCTAAATTCTTTAGCATTTTAAAACTCAATCAGCATCTCAAACAGCTATTGCTGCTTTGAACTTTTGAGAGGATACCTTATACTACACACTAAAATTTTATACCCAGGTTTTGCTTTGCACAGAGTTTACAGCTTCTCTAGTTAAGCAGTAAGGCAATCAGTATTTTAGACTCTGAAAAAACAAGTTGCTACAGCTAAATAACAATGCAGACCTAATTCTGTTGCAATCAATGAGAGTTTCCAGTGAAGTCAGGCTGCAATCACAGAATGGCTTTATTTGGTGAATCAGTAAGCCTGGCTATATTGTTTAGGCTGCTTGGTTACTTGATATTATATCTGGTAGAATTCAGAGGGACGGACTTCCAAGTATGCATGCATAGGATCAGGCCATCCATTTTCTAAAATTAAATCAACGGCATAAGACCAGACCTATGGATTAATGGAATAATACTAAATGAATGGAATGAGACCTATATGGATTAATGGAATAATACTAAATGAATGGAATAAGGCCTATATGTACTTATTAAGGGGGGGAAATCACTATTACACCTGGAGCTAGTAGAAAAGAGCAAGAGTCCAGTAGCACCACAAATTGTGACAGTACATGTGGAGTATGAGCTTTTGTGAGTCACAGCTCTTCACTGAAGAAGTGAGCTGTGACTCATGAAAGCTCATATCCTGCCACAAATTTTGTTAGTCTTTAAGGTGATCCTGGACTCTTGCTCTTTTCTACTGCTGCAGACAGACTAACACCACTACCCATCTTGATCTATCTCCATGGGGGAAAACAGATGTACTTACTTCTAAACAAACATTCATAGGATCTAGGATTGCCAACTTCACGAGAAATTCCTGGAGTTTTGGGGTGGTGTTTGGTAGAGTTTGGGGAGAGGAAGCTATAGACTCTGCCCTATGACCTGGAGATCAGCTGTAATTCTGTGAGATCTCCAGTCCCCACCTGGCAGTTGGTAACTCTAATAAATCAATCTGCATCTTAGTTTACTGGCTGTACTGGCACAATTACCAAATTGACTGTGTCATGGGCTCTTGCGCCTTCGAACATGGCACAAGAGATTATTTCAGGAGGTACAGCTTCTCACATCACTACAACTCTTTAAAGTTCTTTCATTTAAGCAACCGATAGCACATGAAGCATGATGAAGAAATTGAATTTGTTCAAGGTTGTCTATTCCTTGGACCCATCATCAACCAAAAGGGAGACTGCAACCAAGAAATGAGAGGGAGACTGAGACTGGGAAGGGTAGCCATGAAGGAGCTAGAAAAGATTCTTAGTGTAAGGATATGTTGCTGGCAACTGAGATCAAGATAATTCAACCCATAGTATTCCTCATTACTATGTGTGGGAATGAAAGTTGGACAATGAAGAAAGCTGACAAAAAGAAACATAGAAAACATAAAGCTGGAAGAGAAACATAAAGCCTGGTCTAATTTGTAGTAACCCTGCACTAGTTTCATTTTGCACAAGCTAAAGGAAAAATCACTTCAGCACTATGTCACCCTACGAGTTTGAACAATATAGTAGTGGCAGTTTGTCTCTGACCATTTGTAACAACTGTGCAGCATCTATTTGCATATTCTAGTGTTTTTGCCAAGCCACAGCTTTGTTACCAGCTTATGCTATACAGAGCTGAATTGCCATTATGATAAAAGAAATACTAGATTGGTTAGCTCTGAGAGTTGCTAGTTCTTCATCTTGATCAGACTTCTGTTACAGGATTCTTGCAGATCCTGTAACAGTTTACACCCCAAGCTAAGCATAGGCGTAATCTTCGTGGGGGCGGCGGGGCTTCAGCCCCCGCCGAAATTTTCAGGAAAGTGCTCAGCCTCCCCCGGGAGTCACCCTTGCTCCTAGCACAGCAATGCCTCTGGCCCAGCCCCAGCCCCCCCCGGGAAATTGGAAAGTCTACACCCTTGAAGCTAAGTGTGCATAGGACCGCAGCTTAAGGACAGAATCACATACCACCTCAGTAAACGCATATTCCCCAAATCAAAGCCATTTGGGTGGGGAAACATGCAGAGTTCTGCCAGGCAGTGTTTCCTCCAAGTTGAATTAGTGTAAGCTAGTTCACAGTCTTTTAGCTCACAGTTTTTTAGACTACAGCTCACACATTTTTGTCTTAGCTCAGAAAGGATGGCTCCAGAGTGAACTAATTTAGGAAGTAGCCAAATCACTCACTCACAACTTTATTGCCAGAAGCTCAAAAAGTAGAATTTTTGTTCACAAGACCCCACAGCTTAGAGGGAGCATTGCTGCCAGAGTACATAGCCTGAGAGATGCTAGTCTTTCCCTTGCAAATCTTCCTTGGTGCCAGCTTTGCTCCATCTAAGATTATTTTGGGTTTGGGAATCCTTTTGTGGGGGTTCACAATGACCTATGGTCATTTTGCAGAAGAGAACTGAAAGGTAGACAGAACAAATAAGCACCCCTTCTTGCCTAGACATTTTCCATCCTGATACTTGCTTAATTTAGGAACCCCAGGTTTCCCTCACAATGTTTAAGTTCATTGTCAGACTGCAATCCTATGCATACTAATTTGAAAGTGAGCACCATTGAACTCAGTGGAGTATGCCCCTAACTAAACATAGTATTGGGCTGCACAGCTGGGCCAAGGACTGGACCTATTCTGCAAAAGCAGTTGTTGCACCCTCAGTCTCCCGTTTCCCCCACTTGGACTGCTCAATTTCCCACTATTTGCTGCGTGGCTGCATTCTGGCCCTCATCTCCCCCCGATTTCCCCCGTGTCTTCTTGATCCTTATTTTTAGGATCAAGAAGACGTGGGGGAAATCGGGGGGGAGATGCGTAGAGCCATTGTAAGGCAGTTGTGTCTGCCATCATTCAAATGAAATGGTTTTCTACTGAAATATCATGATCGATAAGTACTTGGGCTTTTCTTAATGTGTGGTCCATTCCCACTTCAGGTTTTCTTTCTTCCCAGGAGGTGTGAAGAGGGAGGTATTTTGTTTAGCTCCACCTCATGTGGCAGCCATTTTGAGGTGGCGCTCCCCTCTTCCTCTCAAAATTCCAAAGGTGCTTATAGGCTCAAAAAGGCAGTGGGGACCCTTGCTATATAGGTTTCATTTAAGTAAGAGAAACCCATTACGATCAATTCTCATTCATTTCAAGGAAATCTGTGCGAAAGACGTTGACTGGTGGATGGTGCCCTTGATTCTAAAGCATCTACCATGCTTCTTTTCACTGAAGTGACATTTTTAAAGATGACATTGCAATGCGGGAATGATCTGGTTGTCTGAAGAAATTGTGAATTTCATTAGACATCCTCAAAATATTAAATTGGGCTGAGATGCTGCAATATTTATTTTAATTGGTGAGCTAAACGACCAATCAGTTAAAAATAAGACAGTTACGACACTTGAAAACCTTTTAGTAGTTGACAATTCAAACCTTAATGCTTGCATTTTTCAATTACTAAAAATAAAACAGGAAGGAAACGCACAAAATCGGGATCTCATCCTTAGTAAATAAACTATTGATATGAACATATAAATACCACTTTAACATATGCATCTAATATTAACAACCTAATAAAACTGTTTATTAGAGAAATAAGTTCCTACACTGAAAGATACTTACAGTTATATACATACAACATGGGGCGACAGACAAAGAAAGACCATACTTTACATGAAGACACACTGAATTAATTATGCTCATTTATTCCATGAACAAGAAAGGGAGCATGTTTTGCCTCAGCATTTGTCAAATGGCATCTTTAAAAAAAAAAAATCCCTGCTTAGATTAGGAAAATATTTGCCACATTATTTATACAAATGATACAACCAAGATCATCTGGAATTATATCAAATTTTGTACTTGATGAAGGTATAAAACATTTTATCATTTCCGGGCCAAGCTCTATACGTCTCTCTATCTTTGTCTTTGCAGCAGCAGGCATAAAATGTCTACCCTAAGCGTCCACGGTTCAAGCTAAAGGAGAATTTCCTTTGGCTATCTCATTTATTAATATTGACCATAAACATTTTCTACTTAAAAAATCACATTGATGTTCCCGGTTAGATTCTAACGTTAGTTTTTACACTTTTTGCTGAAAGCTGCACTCTCACTGGTTGAGTATACCATGCAGGATAGTAACCCATAACCCAGTTCGAGAAACAGATAGATTAGAACCACCACCACCCCAAATTCTTTCAGATTCACACTCAAACAGCACAGTACACGGAATTCAGCATACACAGCTGGTTACAGCCTGCATATTGATTAGCCAGTTACATGGCACAGATGTCTAAAACCGTTATATGTGTAAACAGATAAAAACAACTCACATATGATGCACTGTTGCCATCTCCTCACCTGCTTTTGCCACAATGTATGTGGATCAGACTAGCCGCTCTGAATCACAGGTTAATCTATATGTATATTATCCTTAAGAAGTGTGTGTGATATTTTTCACACAAAAACTGATTTCCACAAGAACAGCTGTGCTAAATACCAGCTCATGGCTCAGTTTTTAATGTGTGCTTTGGCCTAGACACCATCTATCATTTATGTTCACAGCTGTTTTCCTATGTTAGGTCTTATCGTTTTTTAATTGTATTTTTTATTATTATCTGTAATCTGCCTCAAGTTCACTTTCTGAGAAACGCAAATGCAAACAGTAAAGCTGGTCAGGATATTTAAATCCAGTGACTGGAGCTGTGAATCTGAACAGGGCCCCAGATTTGCAGAAAAATCTGAAATCATTTTTTTTAAATTGGGGGGTTTAAAAAACCCCAAATAATAAAAAGAGCACCTGTACCTTTAAGAAACAGAAGCCTCAGGGGCTGTTGCTAGGCAACCACAACATTCCAGGCTGGGTTCCTGTGAGTAAAAAGGCAGGGGGAGAGGGCAGGGTCCTTTCCAGGGCTGTTTTTGCTTTTGGGGGAAGACTTAGGTAGGGATACCATTCCCCAGGTGGGGGCAGGGATCCCTCGCTTTTGCGGGCTCCTGCTTGCTGCCAGCCAACTGGCTAGCAAGAGGAAATCCCTCCCACCATGATGCCATGCTCAACATGCTGACATCACCCGGAAGCGATGTCAGGACATCAGTGATGTCAGGGGAGTGACGCTTTGCTTCTGGGGCAAAACTCTATGGTTTGAAGCTGATTTTACCACAGAATTTGTCCAAAAAACAGAGTGTTGCTCCCAAGGTAGCTGACACACTGACATCACTTCCGGGTCACGTCAGGGTGTTGCACGTTGTCCCTGCCCACCCTGGAATGCCTCCCAAATCCCCCCACTGGCATGACAAGGGGACCTGGAAACCCTAGGCCTAGGATTGCTAGCTCTAGGTTGGGAAATTCCTGGAGAGTTGGGGGATAGGATCTGGGGAAGGTAGGTTTGAGGGAGGGGAGGGGTGGATCACCTGGATATAATGCCATAGAGTTAGGGTTGCCTGGTTCCCCATGGGATAGGGGTAGGGTTGGAAGATCCAGGATGAGAAACTCCTGGAGATTTGGGGATGGACCATGGGGAGGACAGGGACCTCAGTGGGATACAATGCCATAGAGTGCAACCTCCAAAGCATCCATTTTCTCCAGGAGAGCTGATGTCTGTAGTCTGGAGATGAGCTCTTGGTCCCACCTGGAGGCTGGTATTCCTACTAAAGTCAACCCTTCAAAGCAGCCCTTTTCTTCAGTGGGACCCATCTCTAGTCTGGAGATTAATTGTAATTCCAGGAGATCTCCAGGGTCCATCTGGAGGTTAGCACCCTAGGCCTGGCAGCAGCCACTGGGTGACTTGATACCACCCAATTTGCATGACTTAACTAAGCCTGACTGCTTGCTACTGTTCAACATCGGCCACCCTCTGAAAGCCAGTGCGATGTAGTGGTTAGAGCTTCAGAGTAGTGTCTGGGAGACCCAGGTTAGAATTTCCATCTTCTGTGGAAGATCATTGGATGATTTTAAATTAGTGACATATTTTCAGCCTAATTTACCTTATAAGGTTGTGATGAGAATTACAAAGGAGAGGAAAATAATGTAAGCGGCTTTGGTCAACAATGTGGACAAAAGTGGGGTATAAATGAAGTAAATAAATAACACATATGGCTGAAGATGGAGGCAAATAAAAGGTTGGTTGGTGAATGGCTGAGAAGGAGAGAATGAGGCAGGGAACAGAGAGAGAATAAGGGTTGTCAGGAGGAAGGAAAGAGGAAATAGTATGGGGAGGGGGACACAGGGGAAATTGAGGTGCTCCCTCAGAAGTCCTAGAGGGTTCCCTACCATGTAAATGGGCCTGGCCCAGTGGCCCCCACCACACAACTGGGCCATAGTTTTCCTAGATAGAGGTTGCTGGGAAAAAGAAGAGCAGATAAACACAGATTGGTTGTTGGATGGGAAGGAGAAAAGGAAGCAGAAAAAGGGGAGAGGTTTTCAGGAACGGAAAGAGGAAATAATGGGGGAGGGGAAAGTGAGATGTATCCCACAATTCCTTGCAGGTTCCTGCTTGAAAATTACAAATTACAAATTAGACAATTTGCCAGGGATGTTGAAAATGCAGTGCTTCTGTCTCATAACAGGAATTCCTTATTGGAGGTGTGTATGATCAACAGTCACACAACCAAACACCACAGTGCGTGGTACCCATGGCCATGCAAAGTCATTGACCATGCTAGGGATACTTGTGTGACTCAATCTATATTATAATGTCTGTTTATCCACATCACATGTGGGTTTTTTTGTCAAGAAACTTTTATTTTCTTAATACATTCACAGATTCAATACAGTTTTCTTATAATCAGTTTCCCTTCCCCCTCCCTCCTCTCCAGTGGCTTCCCGCAATGCGTTTCCCCTGTGTTCCAAAAATCTTGTATATTTTATGATAACAATCTTATTCTTAATATTGATCTAAACAAAGTAAATTTGACCATGCTAGGGATACTTGTGTGACTCAATCTATATTATAATGTCTGTTTATCCACATCACATGTTTTTGTTTTATACTATGATGTGAGCCGCTCTGAGCCCACATTGCAGGGTAGGGCAGGATATAAATCCCAATCAATAAAAAAATAAATCATTGTACTACGTTCTGGTTCCATCACATACATTATGGAAAAGCTGACGGCTGGATGGATATGTCCTGCAATCAGAGTTGGGAACTAGACACACTTATCCAACTCTGTGAAGAGGAATAAAAATTTCCAGTCTTTTCTCCAACCCTACTTGCTTCCATACCATGTACTCACTCACCACACTCCACCAAGCCAAAAGAAGGTAGCTTGATTCTAACCCCTGGCTGTCCCCATTACACTAGCAATATTTATTATTTATTTAATTCATTTTTCCCCAATGGGGACCCCAAGCAGCTTACATTTTCACCTTCTCTCCCGTTTGATCCTCACAACAACCCTGTGAGGCAGATGACACTGAGAGAGTGTGACTGGCCCAGCGTCACCCAGCAAGCTTCCATGGCGTGAGTGGGGATTCGAACCTGGGTCTTCCAGTACTAGTCCAACACTCTTATCCACTACACTACACTGGCTCTCAAATATCTTTAGTTTCTAATGGGATGGCAAGGACTTGAAGATGGAGATTTTATTTTTTTAAATACATTTATATCCCACCCTTTCCCATGGAACTCAATTTATAGGGTTCCCAGGATGCCTTCAGATCATGAGTTCTTCTTCCACCTCTTTCCCCTATCCTCTGGTCCATTACAGAGGCCACAGGCAGAATTTATGCCAGAATGCTGGGAACTGCTTTTTTAATTGTATAGATTTCTAGAAAAACTTTGCTTCTTTTTTTTTACAAAGCTGCTTCTTGACATTTGTGAACAAATAAAGTTAAATCAGCATTTGATATTTTTTCCCTGTTATATTTGGTGATAAACAGGGAGTATTTCACCTCCACTAGAGATGCAAAAGGCATTTTCATCTTCTTGATGGCCCCCAAAGAAATTTTCTTTTTCCCAGCAGACATAGGTAGGCTTGAATGCAAGCAGCCCAGATTCTCTAACACCGTCTTCTGACTGGCCTTTTAAATGTCTTCTTTATAGAGAGTAATCAATGGATCCCATTAGAAAACAACACTAAATCTCTATAATAATTTTGTACCTTTTTTTTTAACCTCCAAACTCAGCAGTAATAATGTCGAGCATTTACATAAGGCTTTTTAAAATGGAAGCTTGCAATCCCACTTACTTGCACACAATTTGCCCACACAGCATTTAATAGTACCTGAACCCCAACTTGGAACCTGACTACACAATTAGACTATTTCCTGGTTTCTTTTTAATGCTAATTAGCAACTCCATTACTGATTAAGGATCAGGGAACAGGAATTATTTAAAACTTTCTACCCATGTCTCTGCTGCGTCAGTTTAAATATCCCATCTGAAGCTGCATCTAAATGAGCACAGATAGTGGTAGAGAGGGTTAGCAACTGTGGGTTGGGAAATTCGTGGAGGTTTGGGGTGGAGCTTGGGGAGAGGGGGGCTGGGAGAGGGAACTCCGAAGGAATGTGATGTCACTCTGTGATGCTTAAGCACCCACTGTTAGCCATCAGACCCCTCCTCTCTCTGAGGGGCAGTTTATAGCTAGAAGACCATAAACACCCTTCATACAATACTATTTCAAATATCATAAGTACAATACACTGCCTGGCCTAAAATGACAGAAAATGGATGTCAGCCAGTGACAAGTCTAGACGTAGTTTAGAAGTGTGAGAAAGAATGGCTGGCCAGCTAAAGACCTCCTCCACACCCTTGGGAGAAGTATAATTTAGGAACAAGAACCTATTGCCTCACATTGGACTAATCCCATCAACTTCCAGCCTCACTTCCCCTCACCCATTTACCCTAATTAAGCAACACCTTAGCACTATTCACCAAATCTGGTAGCTTTTCCCATCCAGTACTTACAGGGTCATCAAGCACCATTCACACTTATAATTCACCTCAGGTAAACCCATCAAGGTTTTTCAAAATCACTGTCCACCTCTGAAAAATCTATCAGGTTATTGTTTTCTGGACAAACACGTCAGCTTGCTCCCAGGGAACATTTTGCCTTATATCAAGAGCACCTAGCCACCAGTGCAGGTTGTGTGTGCGTGTTCTAGGCACTGTACCTCACACACCCAAATCCATTTGGGTCCTTTCTCCTTCACTCTGTGAAATGCTGGTCATTTTGCTGCTGCCTCCACAGACCTCACTCTTCAAGACTGGTAACTATAGCCTTACCTGAAATTTCTTTCTCCTATCTCCTCCCTGATTCTCTCTTAGCTAGCTTGTGTGTTTTCCCAGTGTTTATATGTTTGCGTTTTGCCCTTTTATTTTTATTTCAATAAAACCCTTTCCAGTTGAACATCTTAGTTTATTTCAAGAGTTCTCTAAGGGAAAAATCCCCATAAACATTGGTGGAGAATCCCAGTTACCCCCTCTTGCTTTGTCTCCTGTTAAGCTAATTTCGCCTAACTAATTAGGAGACTGCCTCTTTGGGTAACACTTCATTCCATCATGTGAATATTGTAAAGCTTAGTTTGAGCTTACAGGTGTCTGTGATTTCAGCATTCTTGCTACCACCAGCATTATCTCATTCAAGGTTGGACAATGGAATATGGTAATTGGATACATCATGAGAACCTGTAGTTAACTGGATAGTGTGGTGGGAAGGGGGGATTAGGACTAGAAGCCAGCATCTTCTGGAAGAAGCAAAGACCAAGGTTTTCTCAAAGTTCCCTTAGAAGATATTTGACTCTATAGGGCAAAGGACTATAATTGGAGCTATAGGTTAGTAAGATATACACTATGCTGTACTATGCATAGGCAATGCTATGCTAGGATATGCTTCCTTATGCCTGAATGCAACAGATAGAATGCTGCTATGCTACTATTTGGACTCTTATGTGGTAAGAGATTTCT
The DNA here is from genome assembly GCF_001447785.1 of Gekko japonicus. Taxonomy (NCBI): domain Eukaryota; kingdom Metazoa; phylum Chordata; class Lepidosauria; order Squamata; family Gekkonidae; genus Gekko; species Gekko japonicus. The sequence continues at coordinate 975,261 of NW_015169792.1, forward strand.
CATCTGCAACACAGGTATGAAGTGTATTAGATAGAAAGTTAGATTTGTTATTTTCTTGTTATTTAGACATGAGAAGACTGTACTTGATAACTGAGTATTTTTAGCTCATTTAATAAATCTGTAATTAATTTTACAAGGTATAGTTTATTGTGTGCAAACCCACCTTGAGAATTCACAGGCAAAATTGGTTTGGGAAGTTGTTCGGGGGTTCCAGGAATGGGAGCCAGGAACAACAACCCTGTGAGAATGACAAGTGCTCCTGACACACTCTAAGACTTCCATTTCTCCTAGACTCTATGGTACACCATACAGTACACCTTCCAAAGCTATAATTTCCTCCAGGAGAACTGATCTCTGTAGTGTGAAGATTACCTGTAATTCCAGGAACTCTCTAGGCCCCACCAGGAGGTTGTCAACCCTACCATTCCCAGTAACTTCTACTTGATCTTCAAAGCAGCTGCCTGAGGGTGCTAATTAGCTTTTTCTTTTAAGAGATAAATTCTGACCGTGGAGCTCTCATACCATGTAGAGTTTTTGGCCCTAACATCATCATCATCAGCTTCCAGGGCCAGAGTAGACCACAGATCAGCTGAAGAGCTGTTCCTGTGGGCTGGCATCTCTTCCATCAGCCAGCCCATGAGAATACTATTTTCTCTTGGGGGAGGGGTTTCATCAACTGCTTACAACTGCCCACTTTGATCAATGTTCTATACTACAGAAATTATGTATTGGTCCCCCTCCCCATTTTCTATTCTCCCTCTCTTCCTTCCCTTGCCACTTTGTCTCTTGTGTCACATATTTGTTTAGATTAAGAGCCTTTGGACAGGGAGACTTGTCCTTTCAAAAGTCTAAATAAAAAGCCTAATTTATTTAAAATGTAATACATACAATAAATAATAACCCTCATTATCCCGACGTTGCAAATGGTAAGCCGAGGCCACCTAGGGTAAGATAGCCCCTTTTCTGACATGAAATCTAAGGGCACTGAATGAGCTGTGATAAAAGCTAAAAGTACTAGGTCCAGGGTGATATGGCTGTCCTCATGAACATCCCATGCCCTTAGTCAATGTCTAAAGGGCATTCATCTGAGTGCACATCCTCTGTCCTGAAATCAAATGCCTTAGAAACACACCAGATGTGTTATGTCCACTTTTTTCCCTCATAGTTTTGTAGCTGAGGAGAGTAGACTGGGGACCTCCCACTAGTAGTATGCCTTCTTAAGCTATGGGTCATTACCCTATAGTGTGTTGAAACTCACTAGATCCACAAGCTGTTAACCAGTATGCAGACTGCAAAGAAAAATGGCAGAGGGGGCAAGGAGAAGTGTAAATTCTGTTCAAGGGTGGGACAGTATTTTTAATCAAAAATCAAAATCTATTGGTAGGGTTATATATTGAAACAACATTGATAACCACAATCCTTTCTAACTTTTCTGGTACAAACATTACGTTACTTTTCTTTTTATTAAAAATGGGATTGTAAGATATTTCTATAACTTCAGGAACTATTGATGTCAAGAAAAAAATTACATGAGTTATCAATGACACTTTTACGAAGGCAGGCTTCTCTATAAAGAAAAGCAATGTTAGGTTGATATTTAGATGTGCATCTAAGATCAGTGTTTGCTGCATGAAACACACATTTCCAATATGCACTCGGAACACACCATTCACTTAAGTGTCGCCGTGTCCCCTTCACGCTTTATGTGTTTAACTCAGAGAACACGAATGTACTAATATATAGTATATAGTAAAATTTTACTGCCCTCTTCATTCACCGTTTGCTTGCTCCCTATCATATCTCAGTCTTTACCTAAATACTCCACATTCTTCAAAAACTTAAACACAAATTATGTAGATGGCTTATTTTAATTACATTTGAAAACATTTTTTATTTATTAATTTGAATTTCTACTCCATTCTGTGCTGCAGGCTCAGGGAACCTTACATCTTTAAACTTCCTTTCCAATGGTTTGCAATATTCCATACTTGTCACTGAAGGAAGGGATTTAATTTGATCTTGAATGCTCAAAATATTAATTCCAAAACCTGTACTGAGTTTTACTCTTGGACCTTGTGGAGTAATAAGAGTACCAAATAATATATGCTTGTATATTCATGAGTATATTAAAACCATACTCTTATATACTCAATTGTGGGGTGATAGGCATACCTTTGAGACATGCAGAATTCTTTGACTTCAATGGTTCTCCAACTCTGGGTTGACAACCAAATTTGCTCATTATTCATGCAGGTGAATCACAAGGCCAGAAGAGGTGAGGAGTAACAGAGTGAGTGAGGAGAGGAGGCTCTGGTAGTGAGTCACCATCGCTTCTTTATTTCCATTTCAAATTTTAATAGAGCAGTTCTAGGACTATAGCATGTGCATGAAGAAGAAAACGGAAAAAGAAGGAGCAGTGAGTCACCATGGCAGGTGTGACGATTACACTCCTGAAAGCCAGTGTGAAGTCACTGAGGAGCACAAGTTGAAAAGGAAAGTCAGAAAAAAGATACAGAAAATGTCCATGTACGGAAGATCTACCACTAACACGCATATCTCTGCATTTGCAACAGTGATAAAAATCCTTGCCATGTGGAGCAGCCTCTGCTTGGGAGGAGGGCCCACTTCAAAAAGTTTAAGAACTATTATTTTATCTCACCTCTAAGTACCTACACATTTGAGACTAAAAGAAAGGCTTTCAAGAAAGAAGGACTGATAGAAAAAGCACCACCACTGATTTATTTTTTTAAAATATTCATTTTTGCACCTTTCCTACTCTTCCTAGACAGAACTTTTAGAAATGAAAATACTCTTCCAGTCAAACATCCTCCTACATTCTTCAGTTCCCCACATAACCATTTTACTCTGCACATATTCCCCCTTTCTCACACAATCCCCCAACCTTCCACAAGCCCATCTCTTCTGAACTTGACATCATATATGGTCAATTAACAGTGCAATCCTAAAGATACACCTACATCCATTGAAGTAAATGGACTTACAAAGGTGTAGCTTTACTTATGATTGCACTGTACATCTTCTTTCCTGTCCCCTATTTTCTTCCCCTAAAATATGTGCCTAGCAAAGGGAAAAGGTTCTCAAACACCAGCTAAAACCACAATGGGCACCCAGCATTTCAACAGGTATCATCTGTATTTTCAGCTTGCCGTGCCTCCCAATCAGATGAGTTACAGGCAGGATTTGGGGCTCAGGAAACACCCTAAAAAGAACTGCACTGTCATCAAAGCCAAACTTTCTTCTCCTTATTGTCAGCTGGCAGTGAGGTACCCTATCAGCCATGATAGTAAAAACTGTCAACATGGTCATGCTAAGGGGAAAGAATCTACAAAGTCCTTTTTACCTGAATATGCTTAATATTCCAAAAATGACATCTCTCAGCATTACCGATAATGGATTGACAACATGTTTTGGTGTGCTCATGCCACAGACTGTACTAATTATATTCATGGCATAAAAAAATACACCAGGGTTTTCTTTGGCTAATGGACTGAGAACAAGAACCCTGACTTATATGGTTACTCAGTTAAATAATAATTTGATGGTTAACTCATTATGGAACATCTTGTATAAAAATGCTACAGTACATCTATTCCTGGATTGCAGAGTTCCAGCAGAATTCTCTGTGATTTGTTTATGATGCAGCAATGATTGACTCTGTCAGTTACTAATAAATGGTAAATAAAAAAGTAACCTGTGATATTAAAGTACTACATTAGCTACATTGCGATTAAATTACAGTAACATCACCAGCTATAAACCTTTATAGAATCTTCTCAACCGTGCAGTAATTCTCCTAACTATACGATTATGTAGAGCACAAATATTTCTTTGTAAGTCCGAAGCAATACATCAGAGGAGCATTTACTGCGAAAGCTAGATTGAGAGTGAATGCATCTTGGGTTGCTATGAATAAAAGCTCTAGCTTCTCATTACTTTATGACAAGACACAGAAATTCACTTTACTTTTCATTTAAGCCTTTCTGCTCCAGTTTATAGATGTATGCCTTCACGCTTTTATTCCCTTCTCGCTTCAGCCGTACGTAATAAATGATTATAAATTTTCACATTTGACCACCTCTCTGCTAGTCTCATGCTTAATGCACAAAGTTAGGAAGCTGCAGGTAAAAATTTCACAAACACTTTTATTTATGATGTTGTCCTTGGTAACGGAAATTTCAATGTACTGAAATGAAAAGTATGATTAAAAGGATACGACGACCTGACAAGGATAGTAGAGGGCAGCCTTCTATTTCCCACTGAAAATATATAATACTTTTTTGACATCAATTTTATAGAGAATAGACATGGGCTATTCATAGGGGGGGTGAGACACAAACATGTTTCTAACTTCAGCGCTCTTGTCCCTTAAATGAAACTTCTGCCAAAATGCATCGTGCCTGAATTGATGAGTTTCTGATCTGGAAATTATTCCGTTGGAATCCTAACTAATTTTCAATAAGTGTAAATGACAAAACAATGTAGATAAATAGAGAACAGGTACCTTGCCCTTAAAATAAGTTCTATGAGATTTTATAAGATCAGTAAACTTGTGTCACATCCAACTTACTCTGTGCATTTATTAAGGAGTAAATAATTATATCTTATTTACAGAACTTTTTAATATCATATTTGTTATTTTTTCATATTTATAGTTGATCACAGTTCCTCAGTCCATCTTGTCAGCACTATTAAAACAAACCAGTTTTAACAGAATTCAGTGTATATTTATCAGATTACAAGCTTTATATATTTGATATATTTTATATTATTATTATACTTTTATATTGATATCACTCTCCCTCCTTCCATGCCATAGTAGACCTTCAAGGCAGCTTACAATAAAATCCACATAAAACAAAATAAACACATTTAAGATATTCCTCCATTGAATAATAAAACTAATAGTCCAAAACAGTAGGTAAAACAGGAACAGCTACCTGCTGGGGTTGGGGAGGGTCCCATAACTAGTTATGCATTTCTTCTGCAACATCAGTCACTGTTGTCAAAGTCCTATATTTTTAATTCCTAGCCGTATTTTCTGTCATATTTCATTAATGGCAGCTTGTATTTTCACGCATCTTTGTCATGCCACACCTGTACATGTGGCCTCACATCATATTTACAGATGCAAATGCAAAGAAATAATATAATGGATACTGTGCTACCAAACAGCAGCTCCTACTGTTCTGTTTGTAGTATGCTTTGGGAAGTGAACCCTCTGACACCAAATGACTAAGCTGATTCAGTTAATTGTTCAAAGAACTAAAATAGTTTGCAGTTCAGTTTCTGTGAGGAAAGAGAAAGTTGTCATTTTGGCTGGGAAGCAGAGATCCTAGGAAGGAACAGGGAAGCCCGCAGACAAGAGACTGGAAAGCAGAGGGGAGAAAGGGAACTCTCAAGGATCAACTGTATAGAGTGGAATATAAAGTCTAATCTGACAATTGTACGCCTACCAGGCTGTAGCACCCATTCAAGCAAGGTTTGATCAAGTGACTGTCTGAAAGAATCAAGTTTAATGCTTATTTGGAACCTATGGCCCCTGTCACACGGGCAGGAAACTGCAGAGGAGAAGTGTGGCTGTTTGCCCCGGGGCAAACTAACATGCAGTAAAGCGATCAGACCTACTGTGGAGGTTCTGTGGAGGTACTGTGGAGCTTCCGTGGGTAGGGAGAGGTGCCGATCACAACACACGCCTGCGCGCAATGAAGAAGTGCACGGCGCGGCGAACTGGTTTTCTTTTTTTGTGTACACTACGAATGCGCATGCTCCGTTGGGTGCGTGTGCACATCCACGGAGACTTGGGGGGGGGAACCTTTTCCGCAAGGGGACATGGGCGGGCGCCGGATGCCCCCGGAAACGCGGTCAGACGCCCGCACTTGCCCCGCAGTTTCTGGAAACTAGTACCTCCAAGGTACTAGTTTTTTGCTGCGCTTTTTCGGCAGGAAGCCTCAGTTGTGCCACGGAAGCGCTACGCTTCCCAGATGTGCTGGTGAGATCGCGACCGGAAACTCCGCTTGTCTTCCGTATCTCTTGCGTGGCTAATGTTGCGTGTGACCGCAGCCACAGTTAATCTTCTGCTATGGAATCTATTTTAAAAGTTAGTCTTCAAGCCTGGAAACCAGACTGCTAGATGCAAACTAAATTGGCAATTTCCACTGTAGACATCCCTCATGTAATCTCTCAGGATCCTCTATCCCCAGTAACAGCATTTGTGAATATCAATGGGCTGTATTGGGAGAGGGGGAGGGGAAAGTTCTGTTCTACCACTGGAAAATTTAGTCTGGATCCAGCTCAAGCATCTCCTGTATAATGCACATGAGTGGCATCGGGGGGGGGGGGGATCACTTTGCAGGCTAGCTTGGTGCGTAAAACTACAAACAAAAAAAAACCAACTAGTGACACTCAGACGTCCGCAGCATTACAGTGGGAGGACCATGATGCAAACTAGATGATGTCACTCTTCTTCTACATCTCCATGGGAAAGCATTTTTTACTTGGGAGTCCGTCGCCATGCAAAATGGCTCTATTCCATTCCATTCATGCTACTTGTACACATTAGGACTTGGGTACTTTTAGGCTAGAAAACTATGCTTCTGAGCACATGCAAAAGTTCTCAGTCGGTGTCAGTAGGTCTCCCAGTGAGGAGATACGGCTTTTAGGTTAATGCGAGCCCAAATACTCCCCAGTTAAGCCTTGTGGGCAACCCACAGCCCTCTGGTGTTGGTCTCAAATGCCTGTTCACTTCACTGCTCTGGTTTGTACCTTTTATTGTCCAGGAGTCGCATCACCTCTAATATTTATAAAGTGACATAAGAAATCCTGCAGAATGTTATCTGCTGCTTTGGGATAATGAAAATAAACAGGAATGAGACTCGCTATGCTGCCTGTGACCCTAGTTATTACCTATGTTAGGGAAATATTTCACTGATCTGTATGCTAAATAATTTGCAGCATGGACTCGGACTCCAGGACCATTACAACCTTCAGAAGGGGGAAGCTGCAAATACTTTGTGACAGATTCCATTTGTTGGCTGGCTATTGCAAAACCCTGAAAACATATTATGTCTTATGTCAGCCATAAAAATAACACCACAAATTACAACCTAAACAAAATTATGTAGCAATTATCATTTGGGGGTCCATTTTAATCCATTTCAGATTTACTGTTAACCTGGGACTTTTTTTTTTTTACACCTAAAGATCTGATATCAGGTCAGGCAATTATAAGCTACCGTGGCCCTTTTAAATTGCTCTCTTCACAATCACTGCTATTATAATACCAGCAATCTACATTGCTGGGCATTCTGTGTAGTGTCGCAATCCAGGAGTGCATTGCTTTCTAAATAAATTTGATTTTTTGCAGTTTGAAATTTGACAAGAAGTGCCTGAAAAGCTAGCATGTGGGATCAATTATGGGGGAGCAGCAAGCACCCGGGTTAAAAGTGCAGAGCTCGAGCTTGTACTCTCTTTTAACTTCCTAATGTCTCTGACCTCCTTTGTTCTAAAGTACTTTAATCAACATTTTATATATATTATATTTTAGTCTCACCATTTAGCAGGCTGTAAAAAATGTTTGCCCGTCAATTACTGACATCAAGTTGATATGCTGCAGGACCAAGAGCAGTTTAAGTTTGTAATTAGAGCAGCGGGGGGGGGGGGGCACAGAATGGGCAGACACCGAGTTTCCTCCCTTAAAAAAAAAAAGTTCTAAAATTTGCAATATTAACAGAAATTTTAAAAACACGAGACAATTATTTAAAGCATTTAGAGTTTCATGGAAGCAGCATTTGGATTTCATGCACACAATTCCTGGCTTTCAACTTTCACAACAAGCAAATAACAAGATTGTCCCAAACATTTGATTGCATTAGATAAATTTGGGACCAGATTTCATTTTAAGGCCCTAATACAATGTTGGAACGGTGTCCTGAACCTGGCTACCGATAACTGGTATGAGACATGGGTCAATGCACTTAAGTGCTCTATTTGTAACCATAAAAGCAAGATAATGTATAGGATGCTAAACCACTGCTTTACATTCCCTTCACCTTATGAGGAAATTGATGGTCCATGTTCATTCACGGAGGATGGGAAGAGAGTGGTCATTTAGAAACTTGATGCTTGGCCTGGCAACAGGCACTTTTAAAAGCTCCCTATTTCACAATCTTTTGAAACTACTGTTAAGTTTAGCAGCCACCTCAGGATACAGGAAGTGAACTCTGCACCACCAGAGCATCAGCATCTTCAGATGTTTTAGGAACTTCTTATTGTCCTGAACACTACTGAGTTTTAAATGAAGGCAATTTCCACATGACCCACTGTGGTACTAGGCTGCTACAAAAGTACCATTCTTTATGCCTTTCAATATTTTCCCCATGAATACCATTTGTGACTATTTGGATGCTAAGGTCTGATCATTTTGTTTGTTTGTTGAAGCGCCACAAAAAAGTTAGTGCCTACTTACGCATCATGAAAATTACATATGCCATGCATTGTGGGGAATTATATGTGATGGTGAAGGGTAAATGTTACTGGAGCCCAAAGGCTGCAATCCCCATTATCATGAGGGGAAAAACTGAGGAAAAACTGTAGCTCATGCCTGCGGATATTTGTAGAAACTTACTTCCTTGTATCTATGGTTATCCAGATCTCTTGTGAGATTTGCTGGAGACTATCAGAAGCAGTGTTAGAGCAGCAATCTCACACAACATTCTGAGCTGTCCACCCTAAGGCCCGCCCTTCTCTAGAACAGAAAGAGTGATCTGCAGTTAAACTAGGACTGTAGCAGAGAGACTGAGAGACAACAAGATTTGTTTTCTTCTGTTTGACATGGTCTAGCATATCAAGAACTACAAGCCCCAGAGTTCATTGTGCACAGACAGGAGGGAGAGACACCTAGTGGGAAGGGCGAAGCAAAGCACTGTATGACATTGTGAGCATGGGCTAATGCTAGCACTCATCAAGAATTGCAGGCGCTCCAGTTAAGCTACCTAGCCATCTTGTCTATTGAGGCTGAACTTGCAAAAGAAATTGACTTGGGCTAATTTCATGATTTCTTTATGAGAAAGGCAAAAAAAAAAAAAAAGCTTTAAAGTTAATTGGCCTAATGTTTGCATCCATGTTGGTCCATTGGGATAAAAAAAAATCAAGACATTGACAGGATATTCCCTTTTTAATGACCAAAAAGTTACAAAATAGTTAGCAAACTTGTCAGATCCTCAGGCTGGGTGGTATTATTAAACAAAAGTAGCGAAGGTGGCATTTTTCAGAATTGTAGAATATGTAATAGTAAAACAAGCAAAAAAATTTTACAGCCCATGAGATTTTGTGTATAGGATGAAGGACGGTGGTGCAGGGGGCGGGGGGATGTTACAAGTTTGTACTGGACCTGAACTAATAATGTTTGAGCCATGCTGCGAAGTGCTGCTCATAACTCACAAATCCACAGCACAGAGCTACAGGAGACCTACAAGTGTCTGAAGGCATAGTTTATTTATTTATTTATTTGATTTATACCCCTCCCCACTGAAGCAGGCTGAGGGTGGCTTACATAAAAATTTTAAAACTGATCGAACAAATATAAATATGAATACAAAACCCATCATAAAGTGCTAGTAGGCAATCTGTATAACAGTTAACCTTTTCACCACCAGTTCACATACAGAAAGGTTTTACACACAAATATACACAGACACCATCATACAGACACCTCAGTCAGATTGTACCCATGCAGCAACAATTCCAAGCTGCAAAATAGTAAAAAGCCAAGTAGCACCTTTAGGCCTAACAAACTTTATTGTAGCATAAGCTTTCAAGAAACACAGTTCTCTTCATCAGATGCAGCAACAGACTAACACGTCTAACTCCTCTGGATCTGATTCCAAACTGTGCACTCATCGCTGTTGCAAAGGGACAGGGTTCACAGCAACAACCAATGGGGAGTCTATGGGGGCGGGATGCCAACCATTCTCCCTCTCATGCCAGCTTTAAAAAAAAAAGTAGTAACTATATAGCTATATATGATATTATGCAGGTGGCAGGGAAGGGGAGGGACGGGCACTAGGGGATACCAAGGTAAAATGGGACCAATGAGAGTGGAAAGGGTCAAAAATCCATAGCTTCTATGCACACAGTGGGCAAACCCACTTTGCCTATAATTTTTCTGGAAAGATTGTACTAAAGCAGGTTTGGCCAATGACACGGTGGAGCAGGGGGAAATCTGGAACGTGGATAATTAGCATCTTGAAATAAATCAGAAGCAGGAAAACCAGCCAGAGAAACCAGTAGTTGACAAATGTGAGAGGACTACTGCAGTAGAACAGAAAGAAGGCACAGAAGCTAAATGAAGTTTTTGCATCAGTTTTTTTAACAGTGGGAAAACGGAGCCTGTTCCTGAACCACTATTTTCATTCTCAGATAATGAATATGAAACAGCAACAAAGCAATCCTAACAATCCATTCTCCACTGATAGAAAACATCCCCAGAGTGGATTGCAACATTGCCAACACCTACCAATCATGATATAGCATGCTGATGACATCCCACATTAGCTATGTATGGAGCAAACCAAATCCACACACCACAATGCCAAAATGCCTCTATGGCTATGTCCACACTAAGGCTTTTCTCTGTCTTAATTCCAAACTGAAGAACTTTTTATTGGAGCATTCATGCAACATTGTCATCTAGTTGTCCTTACTCTAAGTTTGCTTCATCCTCAATATGCTTCATCTTTTCTAAATCTGCCTTACACTGATCAAAATGGTACCAGCATGGGTGGAACCTTTGCAGCAGGACAATGGTGCAAAGGTTCCACCCACACTGGTACCATTTTTCTGCTGTCCGGTGTCATTTTGCCAATAATTTTTTCCTGTTGTGCCACTACAGGGCATTTGTAGGCTGCTTTTTAAAAAAAGATGATTGCTATTGTGCTATAGCATTGTAATGATCTAGCATCTATTTCTGTTTCAAATCTTAGTTCCTTTGAATTCCCAGTGCTATTTTTTTAAGCCTTCAGATGTTTTCATTGTGGAGATAGAAGGGAAAGATGTAGACAATTTTTGTCTCAATATCCTGGAAAGGAATGAAAGGAAGCTAGAAGATGGCTGGAAGGATATTATTTGCATGTCAATATTATATGACAGCACTATAACTATCTATTGCCACTTATCTGTTTCAAATTTTAATATACCTTATACCGCTGTAATGCATGCATGAAGAAAAGAACAGACGAGAGCTGGCAGATTTCCATAGCAGCTGTGATAATGGTGCCACAGAGAGCCAACATGGAGTCACTGTAGAGCATGTGTGTAAGGAGGAAATTGAGGGAAAAAGACAAAGGAAAGTCACAGAAAACCTCTAAATGAGGAAGTGCCATCACCAGTGTGCATACCTCTGCATTCACAGCAGAGATGAAAGCAATGTCCTACCATACATACAAAACTAAACACTGCAGACCAAAAACACTGCATCCTCAACTGAGGAAGCTACTGTGGCGCAGCCAATATAAGCCCTGTAGCTAACTCACTCCAGGTATCCCTAGAGTAAGGGTTCAAATCCTTTTATACAGTACACAGGCAATATAAGCCCTGCAATATACTGGGTTCAGTCGCGTTCAAGGGATCAGCTCATAGTTTATTAGTGATTCAGCAAGAGAAAGAAGACTGGAAATCCCTGGTCCAAAGCCTGGTATTTATGCCTGGAAAAGGTTACACCCAAAACACACCCCACTCCCAATGATAAGCTATTTACATTCCATTGTCTCCCAATTGGTTTTCTCTAGGATCCCTGTCTCCCTACTGTCCATTCTAAGTCCATTCTAGGATCCCAGCAAGCCTTTGTTATGCGTCCTAAGCTAAGTCCTTTTGCAAGAACAGTTCTGGCTCAATACATAACAAGCCCTGTAGCGAACTCACTCCAGGTATCCTTAGAGTAAGGGTTCAAATCCATTTATACAACAAATACCCAGCATGCCCTCTATGTGTCCTTCATATGCTCACCCATTAGAGAAGCAGCTAGCCTGTACACAAAAACAGTTCTGAGGCTGCAGTCACACAGAGCATTAGCCATGCTACAGAGATGGATGATAGGCGGATTTTCTGGGCGCGATCACACCGCAACATCTGGGAAGCGTAGAGCTCCCGTGGTGAACCTGAGGCTTGCCGCCGAAGATGCGGAGTAAAAAACTAGCACCTCCGAGGTACTAGTTTCCGGAAACCGTGGGGCAAGGGCTGGCGTATAATCGCGTTTCCAGTGGTAGTCCGTGGCATCTGGCGCCCGCCCATGTCCCGTCGCAAACAGGGTTTTTTTCCCAAGTCTCCACAGGATGCGCACAAGCACCCAACGGCACATGCGCACAAAAGAGGAAAGCGAAAGTGCCGTTGCTGCGCAGAATCGTGCATGCCATTAAACGCGAAACCAAACGTTCCACTCCTCCGTCGCACTCTGCATGCACACAAATGCAACCCATAGCCACAACCCTTTAAAAAAATGACCCCGTTTGCCACGGCAGCGGTGCCTAGCCATTGCTGGTGTGATCGCGCCGCGCCACCTCTTTGCCGCGCTGCAGGATTGTCGTGTGATCGCCACCCTCGTTTACCCACCGGTGCCACGCCTCCCCCCCCCGCGATATCCGGCCCATGTGACCGGGGCCTGAGAGTGCAGTGCCAGAACCCATCAGAATGAATGGACCATTGACTCCATTTAGCTAGTGGTATGTGGGTGCATTGTCCTTGCATCCCCTGGTGGAGGGGGTTTCTAAAAGCAGCAGCAGCAGCACTGAGGGTAGTGAATGTATACCCTTCCTCTTGTGCCCCACAGTAGCTGTTTGCACTTGGGGGGGTAGCATACAAATGCCCATATGTTTCCCCTCACTGCACAAATAGCAACTCCAGGATACTGAAGTCATGATCATGCATAGAGTATCATCCACCCACCCCCAGCCTTGATCTGAATGAGGGCATCCCACACCTGTTAAAAAAACTTCAGGTAATTTCCCAATGTCAAATCTAGATGACTCTAGGTGTACGAATGGCACATTCCTTCTATATGAGAACTAGGTCTCTTAACCAGGTTTGTTACTTCAAAAACCTGGATCCTACCCCAGGTTCCATCACTCAACATCCTTCTCCTAATGAGGTGGAATCACTAACTGTCAGGTGACCATGTTAAGTTGCATCCTGATTTGCTATAAAAAAAGAACACAAATATGTGAAGATGTGTTTAGAAAAATGAATGAGAACAAACCAATGTCTAAATATTACCTATGTACAGATCTGACTTCATCCTGAAAGTTGCCAAGGTTTTATAAGGCAGCAATAAAGCTTTCTTTGCATTAACCAGCCAAGCACATAAACATTTTAATGAACAGTTTTTACACGGTTCATTGGAAAGCTCCCAGTCTCCTATAATACAAATCACTCCTCTGTCACACTCAGTCCTCTCATAGGGTGCTTACTTTTCAGTTTACAAAATGCTAATTGAACAAGCAGCACAAATGGAAGTCAGCAAATGCCAAAGTTAGAGAGGAGGGCAATCAAACCCTTCCTTAACTGCACATCACAAATAGTTTGTGCAGGGATGGTCAACAGACAGACTGCATGCACAAATCATTCTGCACTTCAATGGCCCCCTTTTTCCCCCTCACCAACCCTGTTACTGGCTTTGGAATCAGAGACACTCCTCAAGCAATCTCAAGAACCATATCATACATTATGTTTGACACGTGACTACCACGGGGACTTACAGTCAGATTTCAGCAGTGAGTTCCCCATGGGAATTCAATTCTCAAGTGCATAGGATTCCAATTCAGATTGGGATCACAATTCACAGCAAGAAAGGGCTCCTGCCTTCCCTCCTGCGCAACTTTTCTGATCTGAAATGGCCCATGGGGACTGCTATTTGGCCCACTGGCCACAAATCAATACATATGCAGCCCTCAGTGTGGCGAATTGTGTCATCTTCCCCAGGACTAGTTTGGGTAATGAAAGTGGCATGGAGGAAAAGGCTGAAAGACCCCCATCTTCCCATGAGCTGTGGTCCCAATCCAAATCAGGGATCAACACCCCTGAGAATTAAATTTTCATGAGGAACTTATCCAATCCCTCCCCCGAGTGTATAGTTCAGTCTGAACTCAGAATTGCAAACTTTCAACCTAACATCCCTTTCAGTACTGACAAGTGGATGTCCCAGTAACATCTAGAATGCAGTGCCACTTCATCAGAGCATCTGCAGCAGCATCCAGTTTGGGCAGCTGGACTCTTTCTAGACAGGGATCCTAAGGGTAGCAAAGGAGGATCCGGCTCTTGACCAAGGATGATTCCTCATTACTTTATTGAACTTCTGAAGAATCCCATTCCCATGTTCAGCTGCAAGAAGAACTGAGATTGGGATTCCAGAAATCGTGAAGCCAGGGGGAAAACATTATATCTCTTTTTTTGAAAAAGCATAATAGTGAAAAACTGAAATATATGTCATATGCAATTCCAGATGGGTAACCATATTAGCCTGTATAAACATAACAAAAGGTATTGCAAAATAAGCTTTCATGAGACAGAGCTCACTTCATCAGATGCACGGTGTATATTTTAAAGACTCCAAAAAACAAAAAGGTATTTCTCAGTTTGTAATATCTGGGCTGCTTCCAGTCAGGGCCTCCTCCTTTAAGATGGAGCAAAGAAAAACCTCCTTTGCTCCATGTTAAAGGGGAAATAATGAAGTGACTGCGGGCAGAGCTTCCTGCGGAGGCTCTGTTTACAGCCAATCCAGGGAAGGACTGCAGATTAGCACTGCCTTCAAAATGGCAGCACTAAGCTCCACTTTTCTCTCTCCTTTATCCCTTTAACAGTGTGTTTCCAGCTGTTGAGGGGAGAGGGGATTGCCAGGCCAGGGGCAATGGCCATTGGATTTTCATTGGGTCAGCACACTTGTGCTACAACAGGAAAGGGAGTTTGGAGAGGTGTTGCAGTGCAAGGATGGGGGATGCAGATCCTGCGCCTGTGTGCCTCCACCCAGCTAACTACTGCCATCCTAGTGGGAGTGCTGTTTCATACCCCTATGTGGAACCACCCCCGGCCTCTCTCTCTAGCATCTCCCCACTGCCACTTCTCTGATGTTTACAGTTTTTAATATAAATCCGTGTATACATCATGCCTCTAATGAAGTGAGCTCTGATTCACAAAACCAATGCTGGAATAAGTTTTGTTAGTTTCAAAAGTGCCACTGGACTCCTGCTTAATTTGAGGGAATCCTTAACTTGCTTTATTGAACTCCTGAACTTCTTTATTGAACTTGTTTACTGCTTTAACAATATAATATGCATAATTCAATTATTTCTTAGCATGTAAAATTGTACTAGTTGGCAAATTTGTGAAAACCAAAAGTTGAAATTTTTTAGTTTTCTGTAAGAAAATACTGTGAGTATACCCAGTACCAAAGATACAGTTACGAGCTGCTTTAGCACATGGAACTTACTTTTTGACATCTGTGAGACAGAAAAAAATAAAAATAGAAAACACATTTTGTAGTTGTTTTCTGTATTGAAACAGCTATGTTAAAAAAACAGAACTTTTCAATAACATATTATTATCTTACATGTTGTAGCATATTAATTGTGGACAAAAATAGTCACATTTAAATAATAAGTAAATGCTCAAACAGATGCCACATACTACAGTACATGCTGAAATGATCATTAAGTACTGCTGTAAATTGTCTTCCGTTACAGTTCTAATGCTACATCTTCTGAGTGACTAAAACCCTGACTTAACAAGCATTTTATATATTCCAAAAGAAAATATTTCTCATAAGTTCTTTTTCAGTGGTCTACAAAATTTCCAATTTGTCTGTTGGGGAAACTATTTTTAAAATCCTTGAAAAAACAAGCCCCCCCCCTTTTTTCTGTGTTTTTTTCCAGACCTCCCCATCTCTACATGTAGTACTTAGTATAGCACAATATTCTTTTAAAAATCCAATCTCACAGGTTAATTCTACGTTATGACTACTCAAAAGTAAGACCCCTTCAGCAAAAGTCCCACTTCTGGCATTTTTTCATTAGTTCTTTTGTTTTCAGCCTAATTAATTACTTCATCTGGTCAATTCTCTTGTGATATTCATGGGGGGAAATAGTTAACTATACATTGGGCTGGGCAAATATTGCTTTGTACTTCGTAGAAGTCACAATCACCATTCATAATTTTAATTTATTATTGTAGTAACACAATCATAAACTATCATAAACTGATGCTTTAAAATGATCAGTGGCTTTGCTGACAGAGGAGTATAAAGTACCTAACTCAGTGTACATGCATGCACACAGATACATATACACAAATACCCAAGGGAACAAGAGCTGATCATTTACCATTGATTCAAGAATGCCTTCAGAGAGAGAGAGAAGTACTGCCCATGAACGGGAAAGACCACAAAGTAATTAATTAAGCTGGAAGCCACTTACAGCGCAATCTTAAACACAGTTACACCCTTCTAAGCCCATCGATTTAGGCAGGGGTTGTTTCGTAGAAAAAGAGCTAGGGGAACTCATTAGCATAACTCATTAGCATATGCCACACCCCCTGACATCACCGGAAGTGTGTCATAAGGCCACACACCCCGCCCCCAATGGTCCCGGCCGCCGGCCTTGCAGCTCCACTGCCGAGCCCCATGAGGGGCCCGGCGGTGGACCTGCAAGGCCGGCAGGAGTGCAAGGAAGCCCCGCAAAGGCCCTCCCTGGCCCCAGGCAGGCAGGGGTGCAGAAAGGCAGGGAGGAAGCAACTTACCCTCCCTCTTCTCCTGCCTCCTCCTGGCTGAGGGCCGGAAGCGGGGTGGCCGGAAGCAGGGGGCAAGGCTTCGTCATGTGCCCCGCCCCCATACCTCACCCGGGGGAACTGCGATCTCCCGTGATCCCCCCCGAAATGACCTCTGGATTTAGGGCCAAACTTCATATATTACAATGTATGCAAGTCCACCATGGGGACTCACAGTTATTTTGCAGCTGTGAGTTCCATTTAAAAGAACCACTGAATGCTTGCACGTGCAGTCCCCCAACAGGGTAAATAACACACACACACACACCGGCAGGTGTAAGGCTATAACTCTGCTTCGAATCACACTGTAAGAGAGTTTTGAATGTCCACATAGGGTAGCCTTGTACTACAAGTGCATTTTAAGTTTGAAAACTTGCTGTAAATCATGTTTGGAAAACAGAAAATAAAATGCAAAAAAATACTGGAATGCAGCCTTGAGTCACGATGAAAGGCGGGATATAAATATTCAACTAAATAAATAAACAAACCAAATTACCATAGTCAAGATTGCCGGGGGGGGGGGGGAAATGATGAACAAATCCCAACAATTCCAAAATAAACAGGTTGGTGTGTTATGTGTCCAGCCACACAAGCTGAAGTAATTGGCCATCCCTGGTCGAAAGGCCTGCATACTAAAACAAAGACCCTCCGTCCCCAAGCCCTGCAAAGTCAGGCTTCAGAAAGGCAAGATGCATTGTTAATTAATAACACAAAGAAAGCATGTTACACTTCTGAGAAGGCTTTAAGACACAAAGTGACAATTATCACAGCCTGTTGGGCAGCTAAATGATCATTAATAATCACAGAAAACATTATGTCCCTGAGCACGTATTCTTTCAGAATGACCCAAAGGCAGAAATGAATTATTGAAACAAATATCAATGCAGTACCCTTTAGAATAATTAAAGTGCATTAATGGCAAGTATTTTGGCACTTCTGAGTTCATTTTCCGAAGCAACACATATCAAATATTTATTGTCATCCTGTACATATGTGTATTTCAAATAAGCTGGAGTACTCATTTACACATTAGGCATGCCAGGATTCCACCAGACCCATCAGTGGCTTGAATCCTACCACTTCATTTAGCGAAGTTTAAAACCTTCTCCCAATAGAAAAGGCCCAAAGGAAAAGAGTCCTTTGACCAAAATAAGGCTTCCAACTTGGCTGAATAGAGTGGTAGGATGCAAGACAGTAACGCTTGGGTTTCTGCCAGTATTGAGGTTAAAAAAGTACCCTATTAAATGTCGGCCACCCTGAGCTGTGCTCACAAGGAAGGGCGGCCTAAAAATTTAATAAAATAAATAAATATTCAATTCAATTCAAATACCTTTT
>NW_015169793.1:0-20947 GCF_001447785.1 Gekko japonicus
TCAGTCTCCACCAGTTCATACCCCATCAACTTGTATTTATACCTAGGATTTTAGGCTCAAATGTGCATCACTTTGCACTTGGCCACATTGAATCCCATTTGCCACGTTGATGCCCACTCGCCCATCCTCGACAGATCCCTTTGGAATGCCTCACAATCCTCACTGCTTCTCACCACCCTGAACAACTTTGTGTCATCTGCAAATTTAGCCACTTCACTGCTTACTCCCAACTCCAAATCATTAATGAACAAGTTAAAAAGCATCGGACCAAGTACCGATCCCTGCGGTACCCCACTGCTTACCACCTTCCACTGATAAAATTTCCCATTTATACTCACTCTCTGTTTCTTATTAATTTGCCACTTTTTGATTCACAAAAGGACTTGTCCTTTTATCTCATGACTATTGAGCTTACTCAGGAGCCTTTGATGAGGAACTGAATGGATCAGGAAAATTGCAGACCAAGTAACCTAATGGCTGTGCTTGGTAAATTAGTAGAAACTGCCAAGATAGAATTACTAAGCATGTAGAAGAACAAAGCCTGTTGAAGAAAAATCAGCATAGTTTCTGCAAAGGGAAACCTGCCAGTAGCCTTTTGGAGTTCTTTGTGAAAGATTAAAAATCATGTGGATAAGGGTGATCTGGAAGACATCATATACTTGAACTTCTAAAAGGCTTTTGACAAGGAATCTGTTGGGGATTACTACAAGGTAGATCAATTTATGGATTAAAATTGGTTGAATGAAAGGAAGCAGAAAGTAAGAATAAACTGACATTTTTCATAATGCACAGAAGTAAGCATTGGGGTTCCACAAGGCTCAATATAAGGACCAGTGCTGTTTGATTGTTCATAAATCATTTGAAACTGGTCAAACAGCATAGGGGCCAAGTTTATAGATGATACCAAATTATTCTGGATAGTGAACACCACATTGGATGTGAAGAGCTGCATGAAGATCTGTGAAACTGAAAGAGTGGACAACAACTTCAGAAATTAAATTCAGTTTAGGTAAGTGTAAGGTGATGTACATTGGAATGAAAATCCTGTTTCTAAATATATGCTGATGGGGTCTGAACTGACCATGACTGATAGGAATGATATCTTGGGGTTGCAGAGGATAGTTCAATGAACACTTTTTCTCCCTTTCCCATAATACTAGAATGCAGGAGGGCACCTATTGAAGATGATGAGCAATTCAATTCAGAACTGGGGGAAAAAATCTGCTTAACTCTACAATTAATTAAATTGTGGAACCCACTGCCCATGGACATGGTCATGACCAGTGTTCCCTCTAAGCTGAGTTAGTGTGAGCTAGCTCACAGTTTTTTAGCCTCCAGTTCACACATTTTTGTCTTAGCTCAGGAAGGATGGCTCCAGAGCAAGCTAATTCATGCAGAAATCAAATTGCTCATTCACAGCTTTAATGCCAGTAGCTCACAAAGTAGAATTTTTGCTCACAAGACTCCACAACTTAGAGAGAGCATTGGTCATGACTGTTGGTACAGATAGCTGTGGTGACTAAAAGGAACAGTTATATTCCTTTTGATACCAGTGCTAGGAGGCAATATCAGTGGAAGGTCTTGGCTCTATTCCCTGTCTATTGACCTTCCAGGGAACTGGTTGGATGCCATGGGAAACAAGATGCTAGATTAAATGGAATACTGATTTGATAACTTTGGGTAACATTACAGTGGACTGAATTACTGCCACGGCAGTTCCATGGTCAGACCACTATGCTCTGAAGGCTCATGTGAATGTGCCACCCTGACCCTGTTTGGGCGGCCAGTGTATTTTGACTCACCCGCGGAGCCAAATGGACCCTATGCAGTTCCAGATGGCCCTGCGGGATCAGATGCCCCCTGGCAGCTCATTGGATGAGCTTGTCGAGGACTGGCAAACCCGTATTTCGGCACCCATCAATGAGATCGCTCCCCAACATCCTCTGCGCCCCTGCCTCAAACTTGCTCCATACAAACTCCAACACAGGAGTTGAGGCTGATGAAGCAGGAGCTTAGACAACTAGAGAGACAGTGGTGTTACACTTGCGACGGAGTGACAAGAGCATCTTATAGAACGTTTATGAGATCCTATGAGATGGCAGTCAAGGCCGCAAAAAGAGAATATTACATGGCTACGATTGACTCTGCAAGCTCTCGCCCAGCCCAATTATTTAGAACAATTGGGACTCTTACTACTCTGCCACAGGGCAGGTCAAACAATAAGGAATTGGAGATTGGCTGTGAGGCCTTTGTGAGCTATTTCGCAGATAAAGTCATGTCGCTCCGCCGCGACTTCCCCACCACAGTTGAGACAGTAATGGAACTCGATGCTCCATGCACGTCTTCTTGTCAAGTTTTGGATTATTTCAGTCCACTCAGCCTAGAGGAGTTTGACAAATTACTCTCAGCTGTGCGCCCAACCACTTGTAGCCATGATCCATGCCCATCATGGCTAATTAAAGCAAGTCATGATGGGCTACGAGGTACACTATGGGAGATCATCAATAAGTCCCTCATTGAGGGACTGTTTCCTAGTGCACTAAAGGAAGCAGTGGTCCACCATCTCCTGAAAAAAACCATCTTTGGACCCGGCTGACCCGGTCGGTATTCAACCTGCCCTATTTGGGCAAATTGATAGAGAGGGCAGTGGCGACTCAGCTGCATAGTTTTTGGATGACACCTCCACACTAGATCCCAGTCCAGTTTCCAACCAGGCCATGGGACAGAGACAGTCCTGGTCACCCTCACATATGACCTTCGGAGGCACCTGGATCGAGGCAGTAAGGCAGTGTTGTTGTTGTTAGACCTGTAGGCAGCAGTTGACACAGTCGACCATCAACTACTGACCCACTGCCTTGCCGACACTGGGATTCAGGGGCTTGCCTTGCAGTGGCTCTCCTCATTCCTTCAGGGTCAGGGACAAAGGATGGCACAGGGAGAACAGCTGTCCCAAAGGCACCCACTAGTTTGCGGAGTGCCACAAGGGGCAGTACTCTACCCAATGTTATTTAACATCTACATGCGCCCCCTTGCCCAGATTGCCTGGAGGTATGGGTTGGGTTGTCACCAGTATGCGGATGACACCCAGCTCTATCTGCTGTTGGATGTCCAGTCAGACTCTAGTTCGGGAGATCTGGAGCTGGCGTTGAAAGCCATGGCTGGTTGGCTTAGACTGAGTTGATTGAAATTGAATCTGACAAAGATGGAGGTCCTGTGCCTGAGTCGGAGTGGGCCAAGGTTAAGGATCCCTCTCCCGACCTTTGATGGGGCACCATTGGTGCACCTTCTTGACACTGGAGGCCCAGGTAGCAGCCACTGCGAAGTATGCCTTTTACCATCTGTGGCTGATTAAGCAGTTGGTTCCTTCCTTGAATGCAATAACCTGGCAACCTGGCAACAGTGATCCACGCAATTGTCACCTCGAGATTGGATTACTGCAATGCTCTCTACATGGGGCTGTCCTTGTCCCAAATCTGGAAGCTGCAGCTGGTGCAGAATGCAGCGGCGAGGCTGTTGTTGTGTCTCCCTAAGTGGGAGCACATCCAGCCTGCCCTAAAAGCACTGCACTTGCTGCCTGTAGCATACCGGATTCGGTTCAAGGTGCTGGTTCTTGCCTTTAAAGCCCTATATGGTCAGGGACCTATTTATCTAAAAGACCACCTTTCCCCACATATTCCCCAGAGAGCACTAAGATTGGGGTCCCAACACCCTTTGCCCCTTCCTGGTCCTAAAGAAGCCAGGCTAGCTGTGACGAGGGCCAGGGCCTTCTCTGTGGCGGCCCCGTACTGGTGGAATGAGCTCCTGGAGGACATCAGGGCCTTGAGGGACCTTTTACAGTTCTGCAGGGCCTGTAAAACAGAGCTCTTCCACCAGGCTTTCCATTTGGGTGCCACCACTAACAT
Source organism: Gekko japonicus (assembly GCF_001447785.1). NCBI lineage: Eukaryota > Metazoa > Chordata > Lepidosauria > Squamata > Gekkonidae > Gekko > Gekko japonicus. Next base: position 3,903 of record NW_015169793.1, read on the forward strand.
CATGGCCCTGGCCCCAATACCAATACTAGTACCAACATCAGCGCTAAATTAACATCTAATAGCCTGGCAAGGACGTGTACAATGGTGGTTGTTGCCGTCTTGATGCTGAAAGAACGCCACCATCGTTTATTAGGTGTACTTGCTAGCACTTTGAAACTGTGATGGTTTTAACTGTTTTATCTTTTTAAATACTGTGTGTTTTATTATATTACATATATGTTGTAAGCTGCCCTGAGCCCACCTTGGCGGGGAGGGCGGGATAAAAATAAAAGGAAATAAAATAAAATAATTTTTTTAATTCTGATTTTTTTGCTGCTTTTTATAAAAGACTCAAAGCATCACTATACCTATCAGCCAAACACTACAGGTGTGCCAATGTTCTTCATATTATTCTTTCACCTTCCTGCATCGGGTGCTTTAAATTATGTGCTTTTATATGCCAATAAATAAATAAATAAATAAAATAAATTTTGTTATTAGACTTGGGTGTATCTATAAGTACCAGTTTTGAAGAGAAGGGGAAGTTTCCTTTTTGAAAAACTTCTGATTCAGATCCCTCCCTCCCATTTCTACTTTCCCCTTAGCTTAATGCTCTTCCTATCCATTTCTACGGTAAACTGTATGTGCTCACGCAAACCCAAGCTTTACATTCAAAATGCTTCCCTCCTTGCCATTGACTGAAACATTATCAGCATCCCACAGACCTTTCAAGAGCAGACACAGTCCTCATTCATCATGGTGCTCAGATAATTGAAGCGGTCCACCTGCTCTGCATCCTTTCCTGTGATGCTTGCTGGGTTGTGCTATTTTGACTTTTCCCATGACCTCTGGTTTTCCAGATACTGAGATATAGCCTGAAATGGATGCTGAGACTCAAAACAATTTTTAGAGGATGCTGAAAAGACCTTTTCTCAACATGGCAGATGAGTTCCACAGTCAGTGCCTCAGCCTGCAACCGCAATGCTGCCACTTTGGCACAGGGCAAAGCTCTTTGATCTCAGCAGTAAGGGGAGCACAGACCAAGCACCTATTCTTAATTCATTCCTGTACATTTGGGGGCAGCTGATTGGAGTAATTTAAGAATCTGTACTGTCACTCCAGTTTACCATCTTCAAGAGTCTTAATTTCCTTTCTTTTAAGCTCAGAGCATTGTCCAAAAGCACAGTGTTGCAGAAGGTTGCTAAAGCTAAGAACATTTGTGTCTTAGTGACTGGATGGAAAATGACTCATCAATGTGTATCCACCACTCTGCCTTCCTGGAAGGAAAGGCAGATCCTAAATAAAATAACTGTAGAAGATAAATGTTTCTGCATTATTATCTTCTCGCAAAAAATCCAGATCTTCTGAAAGAAAATGCACCAAATGAACAATTCAGTAAGTTATCAAGTGATATGCTTGAAACAACAAGGGAGACAGAATTATGCAAATACCTTCCCCAACCAACTGTGGTCAAACTTCAGAGAGTTTTACTTACTCCATTTCATTCTCAACTCATCCAGTGACTATTTGGGGAAATGGAATGTGTTCATAATCTCCAATTTGGTGTCATAGGTTCATAAGTGTATTATATCAACACGGCACATTGGCACTTCTGTAGAGCTGGCTTCATAGGTGTCATGAAGCTTGGAGTCATGCAACTCTTGTATGTATAAAGTGCCATCAAGTTGCAGCTAGCTTATGGTGACCCCAGCAAGAGGCTTTCAAGGCAAGTAAGAGGCAGAAGTAGTTTGCCATGGCCTTCATCTGCAGCATCTTCCTTGGTGGTCTCCCTTGCAAGTACTGACCCTACTTAGCTTCCAAGATTAGATGAGATCATACTATACCATGCCACCATCCATCCATACAGCTCTCATACTAACAAGCAAACTATATTAATTGCAAACAAGTAAAACCCAGAGATCAGCTATGATCTTTCAATTCAAGGAACATTTCTGACCTGAGGGAATACCTACGATTCATTTATCACCAATATACAGTTTTCCTTCCAAAGTTTTAGAATAAATGCTTAGATTTTGCATTTGCACAGCTACAGTATATTCATATGAGCCAGAGTTGATTCTGTGGTTTGGCTTTAGAGGCCCTGATAAGTTACTAAGAATCAATAGTACCCAAAGCCAGTGAGTAGTCTAAGATTCTTCTGTCTTGGCTAAAAGAGATGAAAGGGTTTGGGTTTCTGTATTCTACCAGACTGGCCAGTCCCAGAAAGATATTTCAAGTGATGAGAAGAGCACCATCACTACTACTGCTTTCAGTGTTTTTTCTGGATTTCCAAGTCAGCTTAACTAATTATTTGTGTGCTCTGGAAAAATGGAACAGAATTATTTGTACCCTATAATGTGGACACATTTTTTTAAAAAAAATCAGGAGGCTCATCTTGTATCCTATAATGTGGATGCATCATTTAAAAAATGTTTGTAACATTATACTTGGCAATTGTACAGCTTAAAGAGAGTTGAAGGAAGGAGGCTCATCTTTTTATATAATCAAACCTCTGCAGTGAACGGCTCTCTTACAGCAGAAGGATAGGACAGCTGGCACAGGGAGGTCAGAATGAGGAGATTTCTGTTGCATTCACACAGCTACACACATCTCTGTCTTTTTATTCAATTATAAAAAGTGGCATCAATTTTTGTACCAACTGGTCAGAGGGGCCCTGTTAGGCAGTTTGAACTTTTGAACCTTCTTCTCTAAGCCCCCATCTTCCACAGTTGAAGGAAAGTACCGTTTTTGCTGATCATCCAGCTGGTGTTTGGAGGAGAGGGCTTAGGTTGTCCTGTTGGCTTTTAGCCCCCAAAATGGCAGCTGGTATCTCATGACACGGTGTTGCAAGGTCTTGGTCAGCATTTTTTTTTTTGTATGAGTTATGCTTGTGCAGACATTGTTTCTGTGGTATCCGGGTTTGTTTTACACCTCCAGTGTTTGTATATTTATTTATTTGCTTGCTTGCTATCTAGCTAGTTTGTTTATCTATTTTTGATCTGCACTTTGAGCCACTGGTTCTCATTATCTACTTCAGAGGATCAAATGCTTATCTACTTCAGAGGATCAAATGCCTTGCTATGTTAAAACTACTCACAGATTTGGATGTGGCAAGACAATTCTTTCAGTGTACAGCTATTACTAAAGCTACACCGAATCACAATAAAAATAAGTTTAAGTGAGGCACTAATGCTGTCATTAATATTTATTCTGTCTCAGGGAAGATGATGCCTCTGCCTCATCAAATAGTGCTGACAGGAAAGGTGCCACCCTTCAATTAAAAAAAAATCCAATAAGATTCTAGCATGAACTTGCCAAGTTAGAATTCTTCAGAAAATCTGAGACTGGTTTGGTTCCACACTTACAACTATTTAGCACTGCTGAAGGATTTCTTGTTCTCACTGAGCAGTAAGTGGATTTGAAATAGGGACTCCATGTAGCACTTAATACGACACATCCCCAAGGACCACCCTACAATTATGTTTACAAGAAAGTAAGCCCTATTCAGCAGATTCTTGTTCTTTATGCAACTTTCTTTAAGCCTCACAATTGATTGATTGATTGATTGATTGGATTTTTGTCCTGCCCTTCCCTGCACACAGGGCTCAGGGCGGCTAACAACAGATTAATTTAATACAAATTAAATTAAATTAAACTTAGATTAAATCAATTTACTACAATTAAAACAATAAAAAACATTCTGCACTTCAATAATTTGATATAATTTAACATACCAAGGCAGCTCATAGGTCTATACAATACCCAAGATATAAAAAGGGTGGTGGGCGAACAGCCCCCCACAAGATAAGTTGGGGGGTGGAGGAGGGGAGGCCAGAATGATGAGACACCCAGCACCTCAACCGAAGGCCTGGAAGAACATCTCGATTTTACAGGCCCTGCAGAACTGAAGCAGATCCTGCATGGCCCTGATCTCACCTGAGAGAGTGTTTCACTAGGCCAGAGCCAGAGCTGAAAAGGCTTTGTCTTTGGTCAAGCCTAAACAGATGTCCTTAAAGCCAGGGACCACCAGCAATTGTTGTTCAGATGATGATGATGATGATGATGATGATGATTGATGATGATGATGATGATACTTTCCATTTATTAATCGCTTTCCCCAATGGGCTCAAAGCGATGTACAGTTACTCAATATAGACAAGGGACTAACAATGTTTGTAGGGGAATGGGAAGACAACATATATTCATTTAATTGCACACACCGTCACTGCCCGGTGTAGACGTCTTCTGGCTTGGCTCCGTTGTTTTCCGCACAGCTGCTTGTTGACCAGGCTTCAGGACCCGTATGTCAATCGCCACACTGCCACCGCCTGGCCGGAACATCCACTGCAGGGATTCTTTCATAGCTGAGAAGTTATTTCACCTTTCCGAACCTCAACCAGGACGTCCGACCGTCAGCTAACACCCTCCCACAAGGGAGATTGGCGTGCCCACCCTCCCATTTTATCTACTCACCGAAGCTTTCAAATCGCTGGGTGGACGATGAGCTGGGGACAACAGGCTGGCTGCTCACACCAGCGCGGGGCTTGAACTAACACAGTTCAGATGTTAAGACAGTGGGATATACCCTTTGTGCCACCGCTCCCCTGTGCAATGAATGCAATGTTCTTCAAAAGACATAGCAGGAGAGGCAGTCCTGTAGATATGTGGGTCCAAGACTGCTCAGGGCTTTGAAGGTTAATACCAAAACCTTCAACTGGATACAGTACTCCACTGGAAACCAATGCAGCTGATGGAACACTGGTTGGATATGTGCTGTAAGAGATGTGACATAAGGATACATGCTGCAGCATTTTGAACCAGTTGGAGTTTCCAAATCAGTTGCCAAATATAATGTTACAAACACTTTAAAAAATGATGAGCACAACTTGCAGCCTGGAGAAATATTATCTAGTCTTCCTCTCCCAATAAAGGGATTGATTCAGAAAACATATGGGTGTGCCAGGGCACCCTGAACAATCTGAAACTGCTTTAAAATAATAAAAGCAGGGAAGATTTAAGGGGAGCCAACTGAACTATCCCCTCATGCTTCTGATGAAGTGGGGTCATACAAGCTTTTCCCTAGGGATGCTCAAACACTTGCCAGTTCAGATAACTTCCCATCCATCTGTGGTGACTGGCCACCAATTAATCAATGGGTTGTTAAACTGTTTGCAACCTGTTTACATGTATTCACAACAAGCTACTTGCAGCCATCAGGAGCTGACTCCTAGCTGATGGGAGATCAGCAGGGATTTGGCTTGTGATCTCCTGACTGGGAAATCATGCTCTGTTCCCAGCAACTTTTTTGTGGGGGAGGGGGGAATCAGGAGCTGACTCCCACCTGGTCAGCTGGTACTTGGGTTCTTCTGATCTTCCATCCTAGTAACTTTGATGCATCCCAAAGTGGAATTCCCAACATTAAAGCCGGAGAGTTTTTTTTTGCTTTTGTCCTGTATGGGACAAGGAAGGCATGCGGCAAAATTAGGCAGCAATTAAAAAAAAAAAGCAGCCAGTGGGAGGCGCGAGTTTTGCTTCTGGCTTCTGGCTCTCCCACCATCCCTTTGGACATGAAGAGATTAGCTGGTCACCTTTGGGGCCAAGCTGGAATTTGGGGGGGGGGTGTCTCTTGGATTGGCTATAGGGGTAGCCTTTTGGGTGGGCTCCTTTGTTATACCATAGTAAAGGATGGTTAAATAGGCCCTCACTGTGTAGACCCTCACTAGTATGGCAGGAATAGTGCAGGCTGATCATGATAGGGATGATTGGCAAGCACCCTGAGGCATCATCAGGGATGGAGGGCATGTTTGGGATAGTACTTCACTGGCTGTGCAGCAGGGTGAGGCCAGGAAGAAGTGTCCTTGGTGTTGAGCAAACTCTTTCTGAACCCAATAGTGGCTGTGTGGCACATCAGGGAAAGGGGCTGGGCACCTATTGAACATTTGTGTGCAGGTGATAACCACAGCCAGCAGAAGATGCAGGCTGAGTTTGGAGTCAGAGTGAGTCTGCCCAGCAAAGACAACCACAGTCAGGCTGATTTGTATAGCCCACCTATTTAAATATGTTAGCACATTTAATCGTATGACATTGGTCTACATAATTAATGATTTACATAAACTAGTTCAACCCAACACTGTTGTCTCATGTCTTCATGGCGGAGGGGGAGTGCCTGGGGTAATGTGCTGAGATGCAGCAAATGAAGAGGAGTGATCAGAAGCCCATCTGATTTCCCTTCCACCCACCCCAAGATGTGGGCCTGGGCTGAAGGAAAGGACAGGAATGAGCTTTTCTCCTCTCCCTTTGCAATGCAGAGATTAAAAGCACTGATTCTGCTTCCACCCAGGTTGTGGTGGGGGAAGAGACATGGGCTCTTTTTGCTTTTTGCAACTCCTTTGTGTAGCTATTTTGCTAAAGGGGGTTGGATTGGATCCTGCCTTCTAGCTGATCACCCAATCAGCTGAGACTGAGCTTCTGACCAGGCAGCTGCAACAGGGCTGTAGCCAGAGGTGGAGCTTTAAGGGCTCAGCCCCCTATCAATTAGGGGTGAGCCCCAGCACCAATGAGTCCTCCCCCCCCCCCCCCCCCGTGACCCCTACAAGCTATTAGAAAAGTATGGCTTTGAATTTAGTTCATCTGTGAAGTGCTGAAGCCAGCTCCTGGCATAATTCAACTCCTTCCTTGTTTGATTCATTCTTTCCTCTGCTTTGCTGCTACTGGCTGGCCAGGACTCTCCCAGAATTGCAACTGATGACCAGGCTGCAGGGATCAGTAATTTTGAGGAGGCAGACCTCATGGAGCATAGATGGCTGAAGCCCAGGCTGTTGTTAAGGGAGGGGGGAGGTTAGGCAGCCACCAGAGAGGGAAAGAAGGCAGGCAGGAGGGAGACCAGTGTGTGACAAAGAGATGCCTGCTTTTGTTGTGGGCAGTCTTCTTTGCCTTTCTCTCCCTGTGCTCTGCTTTGTCAGCCACTGGGTGGGCAGGGGAGACCCTCTCCACTCACTGCCATGTTATCTGGCTGCCTACTCTTCAGATCTCCTTGTGACTCCCCTCAAATCTTACAGGCCCCTTCCCAGAACATTTCCTGACTATGGGGCTGAGCTGCGAGCTTGTTTGGTGGCTGTTGCTCAGTGCAATCCAAACATATCACTCACTGGCTCACAATCTGATTGTGAGTGTTGGACAAGGTAAGTTCGTCTGCTGAACAGGTTTTCTAAGAAATTTGCCGCATCCTTACTTATGCCACAATTACTCTGTGTCACACAGCTGTTTTTGTTATTGTTTGTTTCTGCTACTACCTTTCTACTTGAGTTTCATAACACTTTTTCCAAGTAACGAATAACTTCTCTACTTTTAAGCTGGAAGTCCATTTAAATTCTGGAAGTGTGAAATGCATAGGGGGAAAGCATAGTTTCATAATCATCCCTCTTCCTTTTGCTTAGCAGTGTTTAATCCTTTGTGTGTGTATAATCTCAGTGTGCCTGTTTGAAATGCTAATGTCTGAAGATGCTTCCTTTATATATATGATGTCACTTTTGTTTAAATGCTGCTATTCTAATAGTTGTAGAGTTCCTCCCCCATATGTCCTTCTCATGGTAGTGAGTATAAAGGACTGAAAATAGGGGTTTTTGTTTCCATTAGAAAACTCATTTATACCAAAATTAACTGCTGGGCTTTGTTGTGGCAGAAGTAAACAGGCACACAGATGGCCAGGTGAAGAAGCTGTGGTCATAAGGAAATCAAGAGAATGCTTAAGATCAGACCCAGGGGTCCAAAGCTTAGGCAGCATCTTGCTCAGAGAAGAGCTGCTTGAATCAGGCATACACTTGAATCAGACAAGCAATACATCTTTATAATATACTTATTCAGATGTTACAGTCATATGTAACAGAAATCCACCAACCACATATAACAAGAATATACCCACCATCCTCCCAATATGTAAAGTCTAAATACTGTCCGAACAGGGGCAACATGTGTACTTACCATGAATGTACAAGGATTTTCAGATGTTCTGAGGCTATACACACATGGTAAATACATGTATGGCTCCTGTTCCAGCAACATGGCAATTGCATGTATTAAGAACACAGGTAATGTGTGCTCCCAGTACATGTGGTTGGTGGGCTCCACATATGTGCTTTGGTAATGTCTGAAAATGGACTAATCAGTACCTAGCTATGAGTCATCTGAGTAAGATTCAGCATGTCTAGCAACTCACTGTCAAGGGAGGGCTGAGGCTTTTTCTTCTCTTCATAAATTCTTGGAGGCTCAGTGAAGTGGGAAATGTCTCCTATGTGTTTCTTCCTATTCAAATAAAATGTCCATGTATCTAGAAAGGGGCACAGATGGAGGGTTAACTCCTTTACTCAACCAGAGCAGTGCTTTACTCAGGGACTCCACAGCTGCCATTTATAGATGTTTCAAAAGTCAGAAGCCATTATTGTGGATTTCTAACGTCTTGTTTCATTTGGTTCCAAAGCAAGCCAGGGTACCTGCTGAATTTCTGAGAAAAGTACAGTGCAGAATATTTTAGATAGGAATGGGTATGAACTGAGAAAATGTGGTTCAGTTGGTGGTTCATGACATGCCCAGTTCGCAAACCATGAACTGTCATGAACTTTTAGTTGCCAAATTAATCAGTTCAGTTTGTGAGGTTCATGATATGGTAGAACAGCCCCCTGGTGTGCTAGAGGCACCAAACTCACAGGAGCTATCTGGCTGACTCTCCTCTACCGGCTTTCCAAGTTTGGTGAAGGTTGGATTTATGGGGTCTGAGTTATTCTTCCCCCCTGAAGATGCTCCCAGGAAAGTGTTTTCTGAGGAAATGATAGGTGTCATTTTGACAGGTGCAGGTTCAGGAGGTTCAGGAGTGTATAGAACAGATCCTATGCAAGCTAGAGTTTTCTCACTGCACATTTTGTTATGGGGTGCCTATTTGGATCAATACAACTGGAAATCTCATAGAACAGCCTCAGTCCTATTTCCTCAGGAAAATCTTTGGGGTGCCAATGTGTGTCCCCTATGCAGCTTTATGCCTGGAATGTGGCCAGAACACGTTGATAACTAAAGCATGGCTAATTACAATTAAGTATTGGCTTCGCCTTCTTTTCAATTCAGACCCTTCTAGTTACACCTATCAGCTTCTACTGGAATCTAACGACTCTAACTGGATTACCTATATAGAATCCAAAATTAAATCCCTGGATATCACCTTAGATTCCTTACTCCTTACTTCTGAATCTGAGACTTTTTCAATTATAAGAGTCAATCTACTTTGTTCTGAGCTACATTCACTGTATAATGTCGCTATACTGTAATACTGTATAATGTTCACCCCTGTATTTTGGAATATCTCCTAAAGTCGGCCAACCTGCCTCTTACCTGTACCAACTTCACACCCCCAAACTCTGTAGAGCCCTCTTTTTCGCGAGATTCAATGTATTACCTTTGGCCTTATTATCTGGCCGCTTTCAGGGTGTGCCCTTTTCTGACAGATGTTGTCCAAATGATAATATCGAAATGATTTCCCATGTCTTGTTGAAGTGCCCCTTCTACCATGCACTACGAGTGAAATTTCTAAATTTTATTTTGGCTCAATTAGAAAAATATCCTGATTGCTTAAAGATCCTTATTCTTCTTGATAATCCAAACCTTGAGATAACAGAAACTGTTGCTAAATTTCTTTTTTGTGCCATTTCTATTCACACTTTATTTAATTGATGGGTATACTTACTTGGTAATTCCTTGTTTCTGTATATTGCAAGTATTATTCTATGCTGTGGCTGTTGTTGTTGTTGGTTTTTTTGTATATGGGTTTGCAAGGGTTACATGCCAATAAAGGTAACTGGACTGGGACTGGGTTATTACTTCAGTGTTTTTTATTGACATTGTTATGTTTTAATTAATTCTACAGTTATCTCTCAACAATGTTTTCTGTAACAGAAATGGGCATAAATGAATAGGGGTGCATCAGCCCATGTAAAGGGACACAGCAGTCGGAGAATGGATTATGATTGTTTAAATGATCTCTTTTGCTGTTTATCATGGTAGTGGCTGGAGATATTGTGGGTGGTTAAAGCTGCATTTGCAGGGATTGCAAGGAACTATTGTTCTGTGTGCAATCAACTAATTTCCAGAGCCACAGTGTTCACTCATCCTAAATGTATTGTCAAATGGGATTACAGAATGATGTGATATGTGGCTATTTATGGCCTCCTTTTCAATTACCCACTGAATCACATTCCATTCTCTTTGGAGCCACATTCTTCTTTCCCTGCACAAATGCATAGATGGGAGTAAATAGCATGCATGGTGGCATTCACGGTTTTTGAAGAGCTACCATCTGTTGCTTCATCTCTTGGGACTGGAAACACTTTAGAACACAAGTGAGCTTGGCAGGAGTCCTTGCATGGGTTATGCATCCAGATGTAACACAGGGAAGACTGAACGTAATATGATCACAGCTGCAAAAGGGACCATTAGCTCTCATCATACTTCTCTTAGGAAGGGAGTGGACCTGAGTGATCAAAAGAGAGTGCCTTCATCAGTAAAACAGGATAACCTGTGATTGACAGACCTGATATAACAACTATGTACCATTAAGATGCCCAATGTTTATCATATAGTTAATATATTGTATGGCACAATGTATAATCCAGGTGCTCAAGGTATGATCCAGGTGCACACATAGGTCAGCTATCTGTACCTGATGTAAGGGGGGGCATGAGCCTTAAATAATATAATAATTGCATTGTATCATTTTTAATACTCTTAGAAAACACAATGCAGCCAAAATGAAGGACTTTTAACAGCTATGCTATTTATTTCAACAGGAAAAGGATGCTTAAGATTCCTGAAAAAATCAATAGGATTCCTATTAACATAAACTTGGTTGGATTAAAGTATTAAATTATTATTGTAATTATTATAATTATTGACCCAGAAAACCAGGTAATATTTTAAACCTTGTGTTAATTTGTCATAGTCTATAACGATAAGAAGAGTAACCAATAAACCAAATTGTGATATAAGGAAAGGATAGCCTACCCTTCAACATAATGAGATGCTGAACTTTCAACTTGTGCACAACTGGTAAGTATAAGGAACCTTAACATTGGAAAACTAGCCATTCATCACATTAAGTATACAAATATGCAATCCTAAACAGAGTTACACCCTTCTTTTCCTTGAAGGCAATGAGCTTAGAAGCATGTAACACTACTTACAATTGCATTGTAAATTGTTGCCATATACTGTGTTAGGAATTTAGAACAATGTTGTTTACCATAACTTTTAATTGCTTTCTCATATCTCTAGCAGAGTGCTTCCTCCCAGCAGAGAAACAAAGGCTACATCTACACTTCTGTTGATATTGCACTATTGGGATATAGCAAGAGTCCCATACTCTTCCTAGCCTGTGGGCACTCCTTGGAATTCTAGCACAGGATGGTAGGCACAATCACAAAATAGCTGCTGCAGTAGGAGGGACCAAACACATAGCCCAGAGGTACTGCCTTACTATAGGGTAGTCCCAACAACAGGGGCATCCCACTGCTGACCTGAACCAGAGATCCACAAAATTCAGGCCAAAGTAAGGCAGCTCTGGGAGAAGGGTCTCCATTTTCAGGTTTTCCTACAAGGCAGCCCTCCAAGGCAATCTTCAACCTCCCCTCCTCCAGCAGTGATAATGAAGGCAGGTTCCTCTAGGTGTACTATCTGCATTTCTAAAGCTATTCAGAGGCCACCTGGTGAATATCCCTTCTATCTCCAGAACTTCACCTAGCCCTTTTTGTGATTTCTATAAATCTGTCATGCCTGCCCCTGCTGATGTCATGCCTGCCTTTGCTGATGCCCCTGAACAGGCTCCTGAGGACCCTGAACAGGCTCCTGAGGACAGTACTGCAGCAGAAAGGCAAAGACTGGATCCTGTAGCTGAAAGCTATCTAAGTGGTGAGGAGGATAGAGCCTCCCAGGGAACACCTGCAAGGGATCAGTCTCTGCTGCAGCCCAGTAATTCATCATCAGACTCGCCTCCACCTGTAACCAGGCTCAGGAATGTAAGAAGACAACAGCTGAGAGAGCGAAGGCAGAATGCACGCATGCGTGCCAGAAGATCTCTTAGCCCTGATTACTGACAGGATCCTGTCCTCACTCCTGGCTAGCTAATGAGTTGATTAGCTAGCACTGTATATATGCAAGTCTGTTGCCAGCAGTCATTTGTGCTGGCAACGTCATTTGTTCAGGACCTGAATCCTTGCATCTCTGCTCCAGACCTTGTGGAATTCTTCTCGGCTTGATCCTCAGCTTTTGACCTTTGGCTTTGTTGACCCTGCGTTCATCTCTGACTCCTCTGGTATTGTTGTGATTTATGGACTTGAAACTTTGGTATGTCTGACCCTGCTTTTGGACTGTGATTTAAACCTGCTTGAACCTTGTTACCTGATTTGCCCGGCTTGACCTCGGACTGTTCCTGGACTTTTGCTTGCTTGTGTCACGCCCCCTGGTCCTGCCGTGACAAAATCTTTTGTCTCGACACCTGTCCTTCCTGCCCCATCCCTCAGGATACCAGCATAACTAATCAAACATTCAAATTATTAATAATCCTTCCTGGTGTCTATCAGGGACCCATCTCCTACCTTTTGTGTAAATCTGGGAAGCCATTCAATATACCTTGGCCAAACCATCAAGACCATTTCAAGTAGCTATCCAGCACCTGGCTAGATTCATCAAGGCTATTGTGCAGCCAGACTCTGCCCCTCTGGAAGCTCATTGGTCACATCTGAATTATGCTCTGCTTGGTACCACACCTCCATGGACTCCTTAGTGGTCTAGAAAATTTATTGTTCTCACCTAAGACCAGCCCCCAAGGCCTCCCATTGGTCTGCATTGTTTTCCAATGTCTATATCCATCAAAGCACATGGCCTCAGATTCTGTGTGTCTGCACCTGATGCCAACTGGTGGTTCACCCCTAAGCCTTTGGTTTGGGCCATAATTTCATCTCCATGGACCCCTGCATGTCTGGACAGGTTGTATCATCCCATAACTGACTCCTCTATTCACTATTCACTATCAATCACCTCTGCTTTCTTAGTTCTGTATTGCTTGCTCTTTTTAAATGCTTAGTGTGTTTGTAATTAGGGAAATTCTTCAATAAAACCTATTTAATTTACTCTTCAAATCTGGAGTTTTCCTACTATGCCAGACCTTGGCATGCAAGTGGTGTGCGATCCCTGTAGCCCTCTGGTCCCCCCTGCCACATAGCTATTTTCCCTAAACAATAAGGCAAGCCACTGGTGGTAACAGAGGAAGTCCAAATGAAGGGGACAATAGAAGTAATTTTTTTAATACACTGGGAAAGAGGAGTGTGAGAGAGAATTCAATCAATACTACAGTGGCAGCTGCTGCCAAAACAACATTATTTTACTCTACACAGCCTGTCAGATCTCCAATGCTCTGCTGGGTAGGAGCCCCACCTGGCCTCACTCGCTTTCTTACAATACATGGTATGTGCCAGGAAAGGTATTGGAGGGTTCCATGGAGCCCGTGGAACTTCACAAGGACAGTGCAATATCGAGTGATGTGTGGCTGCATTCCAGGTTTTGAAACGTGGAGATTTTATAAACTTAAAACAAGGCCACTTTTCCTAAAATAATCCACCAGGTTGCATACCAAAGTACATAACTCTAGCACTGACAATAAATTAGGCATATGCTTTACATTTTGATTTGAGTGTTTTGGTTTAGATTTTTCAGCATCCCAAATTTGGAGAAAGGAAGGGTAAAAGAGAGTTTGGGAGATGAAAAGACAAGTCTGTTAGTGAGAACTATTTTGAGAGACAGGAATCTGTGTCCTTTACAATGGCTGGACCTACTGGCAGCTTATTCTTACAAAGTCTGAAAAACACTTTAATTTTTTAAGGAATATACCCAAAATTCTATTTGAAATTACAAATAAACCTCTTATTAACTGTTTTTTAAAGGTGCAGTACAAGTACAAATTGAATTTAAACATATGAAGCTAAACCATAATACATGAAGATGGACGGGTTATAAATAAAAATAATAAATAAATAAATAATGAGGTTAACCACATAGTATTAACCACGTCAACAGATGTCTCAGGTAAAGCTCTGTTTCAACCCTTTGTCAGGCCGTAATCATATGGTAAAGCCAGGAAAGAGTTGAGGAGACTTATCCTCTATTCCCAGTTGCACTCCACCACTCAAGTGTTATATCAAGCTATGGAGCTCTGCTATTTCCCTTGACACTAAGGCCTATTCAATGTTCCAACCAGATCCACAAAGTCAAAAGCCTTACAAAGTGGCTTCTGAATCTTTGCTAATCCTCTTCACACGCATATACATTTCCCTAAAACTGGGAAAACATTCAAATATACAAAAGGCTTCTATATGCATTCTGACAACAACATCCCCCCCCTTTGCTGCCAAGGACAAAAGAAGATAAACAGAAAGAGAAAAGGTTTATGCTAACTATATGACAGAATTGTCTAACATACAACATAAGGCAATTGAACAAGTTGCCATAGGGGCATTTTTTTGAAATGTAATCAGGGAAAGTTTATCACTAGAGATTCTGGTTAAATAGAAATCTGTCAGGAAAACGCTTTGATATAATTGGTCCTGCTTAAGGGCAGAAAGATGTAGAGATGATCCTTCCATCTATGTTAAATTATGCAATGCAAATTTTGTCTGCTATCAAGGCACAAGCCCTGTTGAAATAAGAATGTTATCTTCTTTGCAAAAACAGGGTTCTACTACTTAACACCACCTGTCCCCTTACAAGGAAATGAACACGTGTTTCCCAGCATAGGTTGTATCTTCAAGGAGATGGCTCACAAAGGGATACAACAATCACCCTTATGGTATGCCCTTTGGGACCTAGTGCTATGAAGATGAACAACAAAGTGTCAACTAATGTATTGTGGCATGAACTCTTCATAGATGTGCTTCCAAAATTCTCTCTGTTCAACATTCTCCTTGAAATGAGCTGTTCTCATCCATTTCATTACACTGACAGAACTGAATGACATATTTTAGCTGTTTGCTGGTTATTCTATTGATATGTTCATAGTATGAATACACGTAAAACTCTCAGCCATTCATTGCCTCCCTGTGCTTTCTGTAGGTAATACTAATGTTGCTAACATCTCTTGATTGCTTTCAGCTATTGCTTGCCACTGTATGTTTTTGTTGTTTTGCAGCCCAGTCCTAAAAAGAGTTACACTCTCCTATAGCCACTGAGATCAATGGACTTAGAAGGGTGTTATTTCTGGTTAGGATTACACTTTAAATCACCTGAAATCTCCCTGGAGAAGGTGAGCCCATAGTTTGCTTTCTCCATAGAGTTGATAACTGAAACAATCTTCAATCACATTTTAAAACATCTGCTTCCTTTACACTCTGGAGAAAAAAAAACCCTTTCCTATACTTCTTTGTGCATTTCCTTTCAGCCATCTACCTAGCTTTTGTGCTTGTGAGATAACACATTATCTTGATTTTTCCCCACTCATGTCATATTTACATTTTGTCAAAAACATGGCAGTTGTGTGAGCCTCTCCCTTCACTCTACAAATGAATTGTTATAGATAAATCCATTATTAAAATAAGTAGTGTCATATAATCTGCATTCAATATATTATTTAAATATTTTTCAGCATATTTTTTAAAAAATGATGTCATATTTACATTCACGCAAATGATGTTACTGTACACATTAAAATATTCTAATTTTCTTGGTTTGAATGTGGAAAAAAGACTTTAGAGCCACAGCTCAATCCTATACACCTCTAATTTAGAAATAAATCCCACTGACTTCAATACAATTGCATACTTTCCTGTGAGTAAGACTCTCTGAGCACAGTGATACTCAGTGTTCCCTCTAAGCTGAGTTAATGTGAGCCAGCTCACGGTTTTTTAGCCTCTGGCTGTCACATTTTTGTCTTGGCTCAGGAAGGATGGCTCCAGAGGAAACTAATTTATGCAGGAGCCAAATTGCTCACTCACAACTTTCATGTCGGTAGTTCACAAAGTAGAATTTTTGCTCACAGGACTCCACAGCTTAGAGGGAACATTGGTGATACTTACTTCTAAAGCATGAAGGGACTCACATTATAGATGCATTGAGAAGATATTTTAGGAGAAATGAATGCATAGAGGTATTGAGATTTCAAAAAGGAAATTCACATTGTTTTCAGACAAAATAACAAAGGCAATAAATGTTTCCGATAAGAGACTTTTGTTAAATTGCAAATTGGAAATGAGAAGTGCACTTTTGGTGTAAATAGGCACCATAAGAACATAAGAACATAAGAGAACATAAGAGACGCCAATGTTGGATCAGGCCAAAGGCCCATCCAGTCCAACACTCTGTGTCACACAGTGGCCAGAAATACCAGTGCCATCAGGAGGTCCAGCAGTGGGGCCAGGACATTAGAAGCCCTCCCACTGTTGACCCCCCCAAGCAACAAGAAGACAGAGCATCACTTGCCCCAGAGCCCCTAGCTATACCTTGTGGCTAATAGCCACTGATGGACCTCTGCTCCATATGCTTATCTAATTCCCTTTTGAAGCCATCCATGCTTGTAGCACCCACCACTTCCTGTGGCAGTGAATTCCAAGTGTTAATCACTCTTTGGGTGAAGAAGTACTTCCTTTTATCCGTTCTAACCCGACCGCTCTGCAGTTTCATGGAGTGCCCACGAGTTCTTGTATTGTGAGAAAGGGAGAAAAGTACCTCTTTCTTTACCTGCTCTTTCCCATGCATAATCTTATAAACCTCGATCATGTCACCCCTCAGTCGTCTTTTCTCCAAGCTAAAGAGCCCTAAGCGCTTTAACCTTTCCTCATAGGGAAAGTGTTCCAACCCTTTTATCATTCGAGTTGCCCTTTTCTGCACTTTTTCCAAAGCTATAATATCCTTTTTAAGGTGTGGTGCCCAGAACTGCACACAGTATTCCAAATGAGGTCTCACCATTGATTTATATAGGGGCATTATTATATTGGCTGATCTGTTTTCAATACCCTTCCTAATAATCCCCAGCATAGCATTGG